>NC_000078.6:35755000-35997500 GCF_000001635.26 Mus musculus
ATTATGTGATATACGTGCAGACTGCTGTGGTATTTCTGTAAATGGAATTAAGGTTTCTAAGATACCCTCCTTCTCTCTGTCCTGCTCTCCCTCACTTGCAAGAATATAGCTAAGGGGAAACTGGTTGTATCTATAGCCATTTGAAACATGAAGGACAAGGGAAATATGCAACTTGGTTGACCATAAAAATCCCTTTTGGCTTTTCGGTGAAAGCCTTGCCCCTACAGGCAAGAATTGTGTTACAGGAAAGTTGTGTTACAGGAAAGTTGCAGTCTTTTCTTTATCTCAGACTCCATCTCTAGGCCAGAATAGAACAGAACAAAGCTTAATGTCACTTCCTGCCTCCTTAGGTTAGCTCTAATACTTCAGCAGTGACCACAGAGTAGATGGTGCCGATTGTAAAGTTAGTGTAGGCCAGGAGATCCTGTTTCGATTTGAAACAGCAAATGCCACTAATCCCATTGAGAAAGTTCAGTTTCCCAGGGCACCGAAGAAAAATGTCTCTCAAGAGAAGTACTGACCTAAAAGAAATTAAGGCTTTATTCCCTTCAATATAACATTTCATTGACTTCTCAGTCAAGAAAATGAGTTCATCAGAAATCTACAACTTCTCCCCTACCTCCCGTGTGTGTGTGTGTAAATATATGTGTGTTTTAGTATGTGTATGCATGTGTGTGTCTGTATGTATGTACCTGTATGTGCATATATGTATGTTAGTTTATGTGTGTAGATGTGTGTGTGTGTGTGTTTAAGTGTGAAACTACTTTTGGTTCTTTTTTTTGGGGGGGGGGGGTTGTTTGTTTTTGTTTTTGTTTTTTGTGGACGCTCAAACCAAGCATGCCAAGACACAGTGCAGAGACATTATTTATTTATGGAATTCTTCTCAGGGGATAAAGATTGCTTATTTATTTATTCCATAGAGTAACCTCTCTATCACTGCCTTCCTTATACTTTGCTATCTGTATTAACTCATCCATCCATTCAACATTCATCCAGTTCTGTACCCTTCTGGGCATCATATCCATTCTTGAGTACACAGTGGTGTTAAAACTGAAGCAGACCTTGCCTAGTGACTTTTAATTTGTGATTACTTTGGAGACAATAAGATTGAAGAAACTTGTCAGAGCCTGAAGGGAGTCACACTTTAACTGTGGGATCAAAAGAGATGGTGGATAGAGAAGTATTCTGTCTCACATCTTTTGGATACACTCCCCCTACACATGATAGCTTTCTAAACTGTGAAACAGCTTTTTCTTCTCTTTAGCTAGAAACCCCCAAGCCTTACTATATATAAAACCCTCTTGGGCCTGCTTGAATCCTCCCTCCTGCTTCTTTCTAACCAGTGTTATTGCTGACACCATGGAGAGATTTCATCTTCTTTGCATATGCACAACATCCCCACTACTATGTATTCCATCTTGAATAGAGAAATAGCCTGGAGATAAAAAAGGAGTGCAAGACCATGTGGTCCACATCCCAAGGGCATTCACACTAAGTTGCTCTTTCCCTTCCACATCTAGCTTAACTGTCCCTGTGTGAAGCATGGGGTTTGGCTTCTGGGATGCTCTCCAGTGACCTGGCTTATACAATTTGAAAGCCTGATGGAACTGGCCTTGGTGATGCTGACTTTTACAAGGAACATATGAGTATGGAAATAAATTTCAGAAAAAAACTATCCTTTTCTTCTCTTTCTCAGGATTACCTTGAATCCACTTCTCATTTTGATCCCTCTGAAGTATAATGTGTCCATGGATATCTGTCCTAAGCTATTATTACAGTAGGAGCCTGAGCAGATATGAGATGTCAGCATGGAGGCCCGGGAGCGCTTTGCCAGAGCATCGGCGGCAAATATCTTGGTTCCGGGACTCCGATGAGAGTATTCGGCACAGGTGAGAGTGTGGAATAAAGAAGCGAACAGCTTCTGGGACAGGCCAAAGCAACACAGCTTCTGGGACAGGTCCTGTTTTGGGCCTTCATCTTTGGCCAGGAGGGAGGTCCGAATGCCAGATATCTGTGCACCTTCCCTGTAAGAGGAGAGCTTACCTGCAGAGAGTGCTCTGACCACTGAAACTCAAAGGAGAGAGCTAGTCTCCCAGGTCTGCTAATAGAGGCTAACAGAATCACGAGAGGAACAATCTCTAACCAGAGACAACTATATCAACTAACTCCAGAGATTACCAGATGGCGAAAGGTAATGTAAGAATCTTACTAACAGAAACCAAGACCACTCACCATCACCAGAACCCAGCACTCCCACCTCGCCCAGTCCAAGTCACCCCAACACACCCGAAAAGCTAGACCTGAATTTAAAAGCATATCTCATGATGATGGTAGAGGACATCAAGAAGGACTTTAATAACTCACTCAAAGAAATACAGGAGATGTCAGCATGGTTACTATTTCTATATCACCTCTACTCAACCTCATCTTCATCCTTCCATTTCTATCTTTCAAGGCAAAGGGTCTTGAATTCTTACCTTGAGCTCTGCTCTCTGAATAACCTGGATTATTTCCCAGACTTACTTCCCAGGCCCCTTTGCAATTGCAAATGTAGGCGCATCTAGGTCTCATTAATCAGGTACAACACTGATCTGACTGCAGATAAAAGTGTGGTGAAAGGCTATTAGCAGGAATAGCTCTTGACAGGCAGTGTCATGGTAGTAATACAATAAAGATGCTGCCTCCATATATAACAACCATTAATGACTTCTGCCAACCACCAACAGCAAGTGCTGTGATAGTTCTACTGAAAGGTGTCTTCAGTGTATCTGGTACTCCTCCCAACCATATAATTTGATTTCATAATGAAGAAATTTAGTGAGTCTAAAGACATGACCATCTCTTCCCAATATTTCTGTGGAAATTAAACATTGAGAATCTCTTGTTTGCAACAAGGAATACTGACCACTAGAAGTTTGGTCTACCTAAGACTTATTCTAACCTCATGATAAACCTCAAAAAGAAATAGTAAGGTGTGAAATGTATGAACTCACATTCTCTCCTGCAGCACAAGGTACCCCTGTAACTAGTGCTGCCTAGATGATAGAGGGCATGGTCAGGGCTTCACTTCCTGGATGAAAACAAAAAGGATGTGACTTCATCTTTATCTTTTAGTGTGTTAAAGGCAAATAATGTGCTGCTTGCCATGAGAGTCATCTTGCAACCATGGGAGAGTCAGCAAAACCCTAAAGAATAGAGTGGGAAGAAAGAAGAAACCCAGGGCATGGTTGATATGAACTGGGACACTCAGAGAGACTGTAACCTATAACCTATGGAATATAATAATATCCCATAATAACCTATGGGATATTACACTGCTTTCAATACGGGAGGCTGGGATGAGGCCGTCAGATACTTATATCCTGTACCCTGAAGCCAACAAATGGGCTGTTTACATGAGACAGGCAGGAAGGCAGGCAGCCTCATGAGGATATGGGGAAAAGGAACCCTTCTGCATTGTTGGTGAGAATATAATAAACTTGTCCAGCCACCAGAGAAATCAGTGTGGAGGTTTCTCATAAAGCTAAAACTAGAACTACCAATGACCATGTTATAACACTCCTATGTGCAATCCCAGAGAACTTTATACCCTCCAAGAGAAGTACTTGCACATCCATGTCTATGTTGACTTTAACCACAGTAACTGGGAAGTAGAATCAAAACAGATGTCCATCAAATTATAGGCAACTAGTAAAAAAATATAATGTATATTAATTAATGTATATTAATTTTATAATTAATGGAATTCATTATGATAATTAATTATTGAGTTAGTTACTTAATATGGACTTAAGATAATATATAATGGAATTTATTCATCACTGAAGAAAAATGAAATGAGAATTTCAGGAAATTTACAGAACTGGAAAAAATATTAGACTAAGCCAGATAACCCAGACCTAGAAAGACAAATGCTGTATTTTTCTCTAATATATGAGCTCTTAGATTTCTATATTTGAGTTGGAGTGCCTAAAGAGTCCAGGAAGCAAAAAACTGGGGCATAAGGTAGAAGACCTTAAAGGGGGAGATTCAAAAAGAGGAAAGAATACTAGGATGGAAAGGTTTCAGTGAGGATTAGAAAGGGGATGTGGGAAGCTGTGAGCTTGGTGAGGGCTAACCCCAAACAGGAATCTATGACAGAACACTTTCATCACCCCTTCCAGTGCCCAAGGAACATTTAGAAGATGGGACAGGAAGAATGTAAGCTCTAGAAACCAGGCAGAAGTGCTAGGAAGTGCTATCTTCTAGATACGGCAATTTTACCCAAGAACACATAGCAGCTCTGGATACCTGCAGAGAAGTGGACCTATCAGCCTTCCCTCGTGGATCTGGTAGAGGTTCATGAGAGCTCACCATTCTCTGAAGAACTACTGACAGTTAACGATTGCCAGGGGAGTAGTTATAGTTTTCTTCAGTGGTGTAGTCACTGGTACATTACCAATAACCTTGTAAATAATCACCATCCCGTGCTCGTACAAGCAATCCTACCTAAACTCAAATGGTCAATAAAATACAAGGCCTACTATGATAGCTCCTGCCATGGCCACCTAAGCAATGTGTGGAACTAAGCACCTTACAGGTAACACTCCCCATGTTGCTGATCTGTCCCAGACAGAGAAGGACATTTCAGATCCCTCTGCATCTCCCAGATTTCTGAAGCTCTGCACCTAGACCTCGTATGTCTATAGAGGGTGTGTTCTCAGTTTCCAAAGTTCCAAATTTGCACTTAGCCCTAGCTGAGCTAGCATTATTTCTGATTATCTAACCACACATTAGCACTGTGTGTGTATGTGATATATATATATATATAGATAGATAGATAGATAGATAGATCAATAATACTTATAATGCTATTATATGCCTATCTCATAAACATAATAGACAAGATTATTCAATAAGTTAAAACTCAAAGTGTAATTATGAACTCTAAACATGCATACATTTTTATTTCACTTAACTTTGAGGTATGTACTACTGCTTATATCTACCTAGCTTTTGTTTGGTTTCTCTTATTTATCTCTTATTTTTTGCACTCCTACTTTTCTCTCTTTTTGTCTCTTTTCTCCCGTCTTTCATTTCCAATTTTCAAGGAAAAAACCGTGTGACCTAATGTGTATATGTATAAACAGTTTTTGAAAGTTCCCGAAGTCTAAAAAAGCAAAAGAGCCTATACAAAAACGACATACAATGGAGTCATTGTTTTTATAAATAAAATTAAACACATCCAAAAACGCAGATGCCAGTAATAATAACTTCAAGATAATGCTAGTGCTATGTTAAATAGAATCTAAAAGTCAATGGGAGTCCACTTAATCACTCTAAAATCTCCAGAAATTAACAATTTACTCAAAATGCACAGTTGCTTGAAATTGAAGTTCTCCAAGAAGTAGATTCTATAATTCAAGATTTAACTTCCAATCTAAACACATCAGCCACATCTCTTACCTAAGCCAGCAAACTAGAGAGAGAAAAAAGGCCCACTCCTCACAAAGGAGCTTGTAAGCCAGAGGAAGAAGCCAATGACTGTCACCTGCTCCTCTCAGAAGTTTCCTAAGTTACTGAAGATCCCACACCTGGGTCTGCCATCTGAGGTCCTGCCCTAATCAACTACTCTGAGGTAAAAGATACTGTTCACGGGTTTCTTATGTCTGGACAACTATGACTCAATCTGAGTCAAATGCAATTTGATTACTGTACATTTGTTAAGAGTCCAGCAAATCTTTTATTATTTCTTTGGAAACTAATCTTCATATTATCTATCTCGTGCCTTTCTACTTTACATGAATAATTCATGAGGAGGAAATGAGCCACTGGTCATAAGTCTCAGCTTTCCATTATCTACATGTAAGAGAAATGAATTCCCTTTATCTCCACTTCCACAGAAGGAATGAGGCCGAGGAAGGGAAAAGTTAAGGGGAAACAAATGTTTTCACTTGTTGACTTGTAGTTGTTGCCTTCTACCCATCTCCAAAAAATAATTCTTTCATTCTAGTTGACACCATAGAAGAAAAAGTTATTGTCACTAAGAAGAGAAAAATCCACTTGTACATTTAATCTGGCAACACACACCCACAGTCACATTGATTATCAGAGTCTAAGAACCAGAAATCCATTTGGCCTGGCCCCAAAGTCAGCGTCTGGAAAAAACAATAACTTAAATTCTAACCCACATTTTCTGGTACAGTAAAGCATTTCTTAAGACTGTCCATGCTAATTACATTCAGATGCATCAGCATTTATGATATTATTAAAAGTGAAGGGAAGAAGGCAAGTCAAATCCCATTATCACAAATAAGGATTCGTGTTTCCATGCTAGAACAGTTAGCTTTTTCACTTCTTTTTTTTCCACAGTCCATGGAGGCTTTTTATTTATGCTTTACATCTCTAGGAAAAAAATCCCAGGGTTTTCCCTCCTATATGTTGTCATCTTGCTTCTTCATGGCCCATGATGCCAGCTGAGGTTGTCAGTATAAAGAAACCAAACTGACTTGATGGGAGCAGATTGTTCTGCCATTTTTCTAGCTCTTAGAGATGCACATCAAACCTAGGGCTGATCACTCCACACTAGATCAATCTGCCTGTGAGGTTCACAATGATTTTCCCAGCTCTGTGATCATCGGTGATCTCAAATTCACCAGTGAAACCATGCTTCATCATCACAGTTAAAAACCGAATAATGACTTTAGAACACAGCCTGATGAGGACCCGGCATTTGCCTCTCTTCTCTGCATAGGTGATGCTCTTGAGAACACCTACCAGGACATCCATGAGCACCATGGTGATGTCACAGGAAGCTGGCACAAAGAGGATGGGAGGGCTGAATGCACAGAGTTATCACCTGATCACTTCTTATGGCTGTAATTTCAGAGATGAACTAAATAAAATCCAGGACAGAGTATTTGTGAAAGTAGCTATCCCCATTGAAATATCTGTGTACCAAATCTGGGACATGAGAATTCAAAAGTATGAGAATTTGCAACTAAAATACAGCAAAGTATTTTAAATAACTGTAAGTTTTATGAAATTTGGATGAATATAGAATTACATTCTGCATGTTCATTGTAGTAGATAGCACTGTATGATAATATTCATGGAGCTTATACCCAGAGATACTGCAGAATGTCAATGCCCCAGGTTTTTCTCAGAGATGGAAACATGTACTCAAGCAGAGCTCATCTTCAGGTGGATAAGACTAAAATCTTTAACATTTCAATAAAGGTCTTGACTTAAACATTTGAGACTATTTCATCTCATGATTGTTCTGGCTAAAATGCATAGTATACATATATAGAGAAAAGTATCAGGTAACAAGAGAAAGTACATGATCCTTGGCTCCAACCTCTATTTTTGACTCTGTTGGTAATCTGCTAGAATGCCTGGTTTTAAGATGTCAAAAGCATACACTGGTGAAAAGACAATCCGTTTGATAAATAGTGCTGGGAAATTTGAATATTAAGATACAGAAAAATCAAGCTAGATCCCTTTTTCTCATAATGCAAAAAAATCATCAAAAACATAAACATTAAATAGGAATATAGCAATCTAGCACAAGCAATTTAGAGGAAACATGTCAAGGGCCTGAATAGACACTGGGTGAACATCCAGAGAGTAGAAGGACTTGGAAGGCAAACTCCAAAACACTGACAATTAACAGTGGGCTAAAGAACAGATACGCTGCTCAAAAGAAGACATACAGACAAGCAAACATGGAAAACCACTTTATCTCACTTGTGCTTGAAGTCAAAACAAAACAAGATATCCTCTCATCCCAAACAGAATGGTACTGGTAGGAAGGTCAGAGATAAGAGATGCTAGAATAGAGGACACTTAAACCTATGAGAGGGGATGTAAATCAGGAAAATCATTGTGGAAAACAGTAGAAAGACTGTTCAAAGAAACAGAAAGAAACCTACCATATTATCTAATAATTCTGATATTGAATATTCTAAAGAAATGAAATCTTATCTTCACACCAAAAAGATACTTTCATTCGAATGCTTATTGCAATACTTCTTGCAACAACCAAAATGTGGGATCAATCTCACCATCCTTTAGGGGATTCATGGTATTTTTAATGTGGTAAATGTCTAGTGCTGGTATGATACACAGCCATAAAAGAGGAATGACGTTTTGCCATTTGCAACATGGACAGAATCAGAGACAATTATATTTGCTGAAGCAAGCCAGACAGAAGAATAAATGTTGTAAGTCCTCACTCTTATGAAAACTCATTAATCAACCTTACAGCTACATGGGACAGGAGAGTAGTCACTAAACACGAGGGAGGGGAGAGGGACAGGAAGAAGTTAAAAGAGGCTTTTAGGGACTTAGCAAGGCTTTGGATGGATAGGTAGGAGCAAAAAATAGAAAAGCTAGAACTATAGCTCATAGGTAGATCTTTGCCTAGCATTCATAAAGACCAAATCAAATCCCTGATATAGAAAAAATAAAAGAGAAATGTAAAAGAACAGATAGGCAGGGAGATATGACTGACATTCAGTGCATGCATCTACATTTCACAGGAAGTCCTGCTAACATGTACAATGTTGATATGCGGTGTCTATGATAATCAAGTAAATGACAGTTTTGTTTTATTGAATGGATTATACCGGAGTAGCTTTCCACTGCAGTAGAATTGCTCAAATGATAACAATTCAAGAACAGGGCTGTTTACACTATGCAATGCAGGATATATATATATATATATATATATATATATATATATATATATATATATATATATATGTAAACAAAGGAGAAAATGAGACTTAGGGATGGCAGGACCTAGGCTGGATCTTTAAGGGCATTTAGGATTTCAAAAGATCTTTCAAAGACAAGTATGGCCTCTGGTTACTAGAAAATACAGATAACCAATGTAGCATAGACAATGAATTAAGCATGACGTAGAGAAGGAGTTCTTACTGGGCCCAACTTTCAGTATGAACTATTCACAGTCTATGGGCTCAGAGTGAGCTTGGCTAGTTGGCCAGGGAAGTCTTGGGATCCTTCAATGTCTGTCTCCTCATCATTAACATTATAGATACACACCCACACCTGGCTTTTTATGTGGGTGCTAAGGTTCTGAATCCTGGTCCTCATACGTCGTCCGCAGCAAACATTTCATTTACTGGGCTATTCCTCCAGTCCCCATATTTCTAATACTAATAAATAACCCATTCTGGGGAACATAGTACCTAATAACTTGTCATCAGTACATAAATTTTAAGATATTCTATTTAGGCTGTCTATTGTTAAGTTTTGTTGGCTAAGAAAAATACTGGAATTAGAGCTTTGGTTGGGGCTCTAGTAAGTCCCACAAGAACATGATGCTCAGAGAGGTAAAAAGGTAAGTTGGCCTCCATGGCCTCAGTCAATCCCAGACTGTGAAGGAAGGCAAGGAGTAATAAGAAGACTTCATTTGGAATGTGGAAAATGGATTCTCAACATGCCTTCCAATTCAGCTGCTCAAAGATAAATTCCCCATAAGTGGGAAAGTGTATTTAAAATGAGACCAGAAGGGGAAGGGGTGGGTCGTTGATTAAAAGTGTGCACTGCTCTTTCAGATGACCCCAATTTGTTTCCCAGCACCCATGTCAGGTGGCTTATAACTGCCTATAATGACAGCTTCAGGGAATCCGATGCCTTCTTCTGACCTGTGGGGGTACCGTTCTCACGTATATGTGTACACACACACATGCACATACACACACACACATAGACATGCTTACTTAAAAATTAAAATAATGTCTTTAAAATTAACCCAGAAGTGCACTTGATCACTAACATAATGGTAGAGAGGCAAGAAAATGGGTCATTCTACATTTTGACCAAAAGATAAGATCAATACATGGTGTGAGGATCCTTGTCACAAATCTCTTCATGCCCACAGTCTTAGCAGTACTGGAAAGGTGACCTAAATGTCACACACTGGGACTAGTGATGATGAAAATAATGCTTAGGAGTAAACACGAGAATGTGTTAGAAAACTAAACCAGAATTTCCTTAGCTGAGTCGGCAGAGTCCAAAGTCAGAGGAAGTGATATGCCGCCTTCACATGACCACTCATCATGTGTCATAGTAGCCACAGAACAGGTAAGAACCTACTGGTCGATGGCCCTATAATCTGAAAGGCTGGACTCATGTAAAAATTAGCACTGAGTGTAAAGACTGCAATGATTCTGGAGCAAGAGAAGACATCTACCTCATTTGTCTAGAACACAATGAATGAATTAATAAATGGTTGAGTAGAGCAGGACTGGTGGGAGGCAAGGCTTTGAAGTGTTTTTCTGAGAAAAACTAATGAGAATCATAATAAAAGACCAGATTTGAAAGTCACTTTATTAGAAGAAGCAAAAATGCATTGCAACTGAAGTCACGGGTCATTTCAAAATACAAAGAAGAACTCACTCAGTCAAAATTCAAAATCTGACAAGGTCATTCTATGTGCTGGGGACATTGCTTGTTGCCAAGGAGAAACTAGCAAATGAAACAGATATGGCTTCATTGTGTTTCTGAAAGACAGTGCAGCAGAGGGAATGATTTTTCAGTTAATAATTATTTAAATATTATATTTCTCTAGGCAATATTAAAATTTACAAGGGTCTGTTTAGAAAGAGCTAGTACCAAGTCAACCCAATAGAACACATAGGATAGCATCACACTTCCTGTGCTGGGTCAGGTGCCTGAGAGCTAACAATGGAAAGGACATGTGAGGATATACCTGGGAAGAGATTCTATCACAACCTAGACTTTTAATGGTTACTGTAGATTACATCACAGCATGGTACTGTGTGAGAAAAGCACAGGAAGAGAAGCAAGTCCACGGTCGTTAGTGGAAGATACATATTGTATATCAGACCCTTTAAATTTAGAATGTCTATAAAAATTGCCTTAGCCATCCAGGCAGGCAGGTAGATAGAGCTGAAAAATGAAATACATCCATCAGTATACATGTGATATTTATAAAGTAGTGAAACTGCCCTGGAAATTGAAGAACAGTCAAGATAAAAAGTGGGACCCATGAGAAAAGGGAATGGTGAAGAAACACCAAGTGAAAAAGAGGAGTCTGGAGACTGACAGTGGGTGGAACCTTAGGAGGGGAATGCTGTCATGAAAACTAGACACAACATTTTCCATCTGAGAATGGCCTCATTTTCCATCTGAGAAATGGACCAAGTGCCACAGGCTAGTCAAGTGCAATGCACAGTCAAACCCCTTGTGTGTTCACGTCTCAGGTCATGGGCAATGCTAGCAGGTGCTTACTTCCCCTCAGGAGAAACTGGAGAAGGTATTAAGCAATAAAAATAATGTAAAATACACACTAAGAGAGAAAGAAAATTACTTGTTCCTATTGCTCATACCCACCCTTAAGCTTCTTATAAATAAAATCGTCTGTCTTCCTTGAGCCTTCAAAGCCAAATCCATGGGCCACCAGATGTCTGATATGGGACAGTGTACAGGTTTTAAAACTAGCCTCATACTTTTTGGAAACACACAAATCTGATAATACTTGAGAGAACAATATTTTCATTTTTATCCTTTCCTTGTAGAATAATATTTGGTTTTGAGAAAGACCAAAGTTACATGCATGGGGCAGATACCATCTTCATCTTGCACACACAGCAGATTCCAAGAGAGCATTCAGGTAGTGTGGGTGGTTCGACAAATATCCTTCTCTCAGTTTTGGTACTTATTGCTAGACTTTCACCTTTTCAGTATGAACTTGCCCATTGGTCAAGCAAAGAAAGTAGCAGAGACATGTGTCAGCATGAGAATGCTTATCACCAAGAAGCAGTAAAGAGTGACATTTGTTGGGGATAGTGACGCTGCTGCTGTATATCTCAAATAGAAATGACCCTCACAGACTGAATGTCAGACACAAATTTAAGGAAAGTAAGGCACTTTTGGTGTTTTATAACAGCTTTATTGAAGCATGGTTGTTCTATAAAGATACACACATTTAATATGCACAATTTTATAAAACTTTCTTGCTAGTATCACGACAATAACCATAGTAGGTATGGTACGTTTATCTAATACCTCCAAAAGCCTGCCTTTGCTTCTTTTCATGGTTCTATGGCTTTTATTTATTTTGTGGTAGAAATGTAAAAGGGAGATCTTTAATCCTACATTGCACAGTGCTGTGGTTGGCTGTGATGTACAGCAGATCTCTAGAATTTTTTTCTCCTAGCAGAGCTGAAATTTTATGGTGATTCAAGAGCAATACACACCCCTCTCCCCCTCCTGGCACTAACCAGCAGCATTTGCTTCATGAGTTTGCCTACTAATGATCTCTCATAGGAATAGCTTGATCTACTTAGCATGAAACTCACCGGCTTCACCCATGTTGTCACAAGTCAGAGGTTGCTTATTTTCTTAAAGCTAAACACTATTGCTATAATGTATGTGTTGTGTCTTCTTTATCCACTTGCTGACCAACACACTCAGGTCTCTATATCTTGGCTGTTGTGGATAATTCTGTAATGGGCATGCTTAGGCTGCTGTCCCTCAGTGCTTCTGATTAATATTCTTTTGGATATATACCCAGAAGTAATAAAAATACCTTCTTCTGTGGATGATATAATTTTGCAAGAATATTTGTGTTCATGTTTTAAATCTATACATAGTTCTTAACTCATGCCCCCAAACCAACTGTCTTCCTCATTTCACTCAGGTATGAGAGATACAGATACAAGTGTACACACACACACAGAGACATATACAGAATCCAGAAGAAAAACAAAACAAGCCATACACAGCTCAGCCAATTCCCAAGCTAAAACTGAATGAGCAAAACCCATAATTTATTCCATAGTGACCATATTGATATTAATAATTTGGGAGAAAACTTTAAAAAAATAGTACTTAATTTTCTAAAGGTTGAGAGTGAAACCATATAGCATAACATGAGATATATCTGCAAAATTTGTACACTGAACTGATATTTTAAACTGTGCACCTTTGTTCTGATTTGACCCCTTAGATTTTATGTCATTCCCATAAATCTTATTTCACTAAATACTTTTCTATACCCACTTAGCCTAATCTTCAGAATAGTTATACATATAAGTAATAAAAGCAGCCACCATTGTGCCTGCATGGCAGAAGACATATAGCAGGTCTTTTATACATATTGTGCTTCTGTTTTGATTTGTGTGTGTGTGTGTGTGTGTGTGTGTGTGTGTGCAGCTGCACACAGAGGTCATCAGAGGCATCAGGTCACCTAAAGCTAGAGTTATGAGTCATTCAACATGGGTGTTTGGAAACAAACCCAAGGCCTCTAGAAGAGCTTTAAGAGCTCTTAAACGCTGAGCTGTCTTTTCAACTCATTATTACATGTTAAATTTAAAAACAAAAACAAAAAAAAATGAGACTTAGAAAGTTAAGACAGCCTGTCCAAGGCCAAGAACAATTGTAAGAGCAGTAATGGAAACTCGGGGACTAAAGTGGACCTAGAACTCCTACCCTTGGATGCTGTGATCTCCCTCATGCCAGAAGTCAATGGAACATGAGTCGTTGGAAACATGGTTATAATGCATCACAAAATGAGGGAGGAAACATATTGGTAGACAGAAAGTAAAGAGGAAAAAAACTGTTAAAATATGCAAACCCAGAGCTTCTTATGTGGTTTGGACATTTGTTGTTGCAGATGAAAATGATTAAATTTAGAAATTCCAATCAAGTGTTCACAAAATGACTTTTATTCTGGAATCAGTTACCATACTACAACCATTTTTATGATTTTCTTAAGCAATATGCTTGGCTTGACCACCCCTTGATTGAAACCATTTCTGTGGGATTGTTTTTAGACTTTGCTTCCTTCAAAGCCACCCTCCCCATTTCCATGATTTCTGTTAATTCTCCTTCAACTTTGGACATGGACCAGGCTCCAACCTCCCTCCTCTGTGCCCCACCTCATCAATCTGCCAGGATTTTCAACTGAAGACAAAGATCTGATTTGCCTAATGTTATCCCCACTGGGTCCTGGAAGATTCTCACATCCTTGGCATCTAGGACTTTCTAGTGGTTCCCATCCCTGTCCCCTGTCCCCTGTCCCCTGTGCCCCGTCCCCAGCTGCTATTCATTCTCCTGGCGCTCTGGACTTCTCTTCTGTCTCTTCCCATACCTGATCCTACCCCCTTTTTCCTTCCTCCTCCCCTCTCCCACCCAGGTCCATCCCTCCTCTGTCTCCTGTGATTATTTTGTTCCCTCTTCTAAGTGGGATTGAAGCATACACACTTCCTTCTCTGTTTGTGAGTTGTATCTTGGGTATTCTGAGCCTTCGGGCTAATATCCACTTATCGCTGAGTACATAACTGGATCTGGGTTACCTCACTTAGGATGATTTTTTTTCTAGTTTCATGCATTTGCCTGCAAAATTCATGAATTCCTTGTTTTTAATCTCTAAGTAGTAATCCATTATGTAAATGTACCACATTTTCTATATCTATTCTTCCATCTGGGTTGTTTCCAGCTTCTCGATGAGCCTTGTTATCATTAGCCAAAATGCCCAACAGTAGAGAGATACAACCTGAAGAGACCACGTCCAGTAGATAAACATAGCACCCAGTTGAATTATGGGGCCATCTACCCATCTCAAAATTTTTAACCCAGTATTGTTCCTGTCTAAAGGAAATTCAGAGACAAAAATGGAGCAGAGACTGAAGGAAAGGACATCTACAGACTGCCCCACCATCCCCAGACAACAAACCCCAACAATATTGCTGATGCCATGATGTGCTTGCAGACAGGTGTCCTCTGAGAGGCTCTGCCAGCGTATGACTAAGACAGATGCAGATATGCACAGCCAGCCATTGGACTGAGCCTGGGAATCCCAGTGGAAGAGTTACAGGAAGGACTGAAGGAGCTGGAGGGGATTGCAACCCCATAGAAAGAACAACAAAATCAACCCCGCCCCCGGTTCCCTCAGGGCTCCCAGGGACTAAACCATGAACCAAAGAGTATACATGAGTTGGTTCATGATTCCTGCTAACATACGTAGTAGAGGACTGCCTTTTCTGGCATCAATGGGGAGGGGGCGGGGAGGTGCTTAGTCCTGTGGAAGCTTGACGCCCCAGAGAAGGGGGGCGCTAGAGGGGTGAGGCATGAGTAGATGGGTGTGTGTGGAAGCACCCTTTTAGAGGCAAAGGGGAGGGCATGAGGTGGGAGATTCGTGGAGGGGAGACCAGGAAGGGGGACAACATTTGAAATGTAAACAAATAAAATAATTATTAAAGAGATCTGATTTTTCCTTCGTGATCTGGCAGAGCACTAACTGTGTGGGTGGGAGATAAACTGGTGATTTCTAATTCCCTCCCACTCAAAGCCCCAGAGTATTTCCAGTCTTATTATTCTATGATGCATACGTCTCACTCAAGATGTACCAACTACTACAGGAGAGAAAGCAAGGAGAAAGAAAGCTGTTTGCAGAAGCTTGGCTGTACTTTAGGGTCTCATCTGTATGGAGATTACTATAATACCAAGGCAACTCTGTTTTGACAAAGCCCAGACTAACCTTGGTGTTCAAATGACAACTGCCAATACGGTCTGCGGCCACATCAAAACAGACACCAAAGTGCACATCGAGAAAGCCTGAGGATCCACACCCACTCACTGATAACATCACCTTGCCTTATGTCTGCAGGGCAGAAGCATTTGGCTAACCAGGAAGAACAGTGCAGAACTGAGCCTTATGATCAAAGCAAGCTGCAATTCCCCGAAGGAATCAGAATATTTATCAATATGCATGTTTTTAGAATGAGGACATCCTGGGATCATGTATTTATAACCCCAAGATACTGCTGACTGGCACCCTAGCCTAGGCCACACCCTCTGAGCTCCACAAGAATGCAGGGAAATAAGTCAGGCGTTGCCAGCTCAGTTGTTTATGCCTTTAAGGTTGAAAACCTTGAAATTCCTCAGATTTCTTCCAAATCAAGAAAGATATTTAGATCTCTAAACCTTTTCAGTTCACTTTAATGTTTGGAATGTCTCAGTGCCCATCCAGGTTTTCAATTAAGACCATGCACTGAGGAATTCTTTGGCATCTGTCACTAAGGGACTAAAGTGAAAACTGATAAAATATACTTTATAAAAAATAGAGCACATTTTAATTAACTTCCAGTGAGATATTAAAGACAGCCTAAACCACAAAACATCAGTTTCTAAAACATCACTCATTTTTTTTTTATTTTTGCCAGACACGGTTAACTCCACTGGCACTAAATGTAGATTTTAAGCATATTGCTGTTTTGCAAAAGGGATGGGTTCATAAACAGGAAGAAAGAAGACTGTGAAAAAAAAGAAATGACTCTCAGAAGGCACAAGGCAGTGTGACTTAGAAGCTCATAATTGCTTTAAATTAACTGATCACAACTAAAATAGAAACATGCTACACTATGGAGTATCTTAAAAATCTAGGTCAAGGCCATACTCTGTTTCCATAAATAGTCAGTGGAGATCCAGTGGCTATTTCAAGGAGGGCAATTAGTCTGTAACACTTCTGTCTCTGCTTCAGCGATGTCTTCGTCTTTACCCTTGCACAATATGTCAATGTACCAACAACTAAGAACCCAACACTACAAATGACTCTCCTGGTGTTGGGAGAAAAATCTGCCTTCATGTTATCATTCATTCCATTAATTTTTCCTTAGATTTTTATTTAATTTCAATATCAATATTGTTTAGACATTAATATACTAAATTCTTTCCATGCTATAAAAGAGGAGATTGTACAATGAAGATATTTTGCTTATGCTGAAATCTCGCCCAGGAAATGTCTTACTCATGTGACAAAGCAATTCTTCACATAAAAAAGTGGCTCAATGAAATGAGAAAGAGCCATAGTGGGTAAATTTAATGCTTATATATAGCAAATTGGCAAAAAAAAATGAGATTTACAAAAGTTTTGGCAGAAGAAAATTGACTTAATCTGCACACTACCTCAGTTTCTTTTCTTTTTCTTTTTTAAGATCTCAGCCTTCTAATACACTTTTATGTTTATCACTTTATGATTTTTAAAAAAAAATATTGGTCATTTTGTTTATTTACATTTCAAATGTTATTCCCCTTAAGCCCCCTATCCCATCCCTATACCCCTTCCTTCTAAGAGGGTGATTCCCCCACCCACCCATCCACTCCTCCCTCAGCACCCCTGCCAGAGCCTGAGAGTCTCTAACTCTGTTTCTTAAATCCAACTTGAATTATAACCTTAGCCAAATATATAAGTCCTTGCTTTGAAGATGATGTCATAGTGTTTAATAATTTGATATCTGAAGAATTAGCAATGACCATTATATTTTATTGGGTATATTATATAAAGTTTTTTTTAAATGTAGTGGTTCTATTAGTTTACTTTTTATTGCTGTAACAAAATGCCTGGGTAGATTAACATAGCAAAGAAAAGTTTATTTAGCTCACAGTTCTGGAGATTATAGAGTGGTGTGTCAGGATCAACTTGATTCACTGTGGTAAAGATTTCATGACAAATATCAGGAGTTCATAAAAGAAAAAACACTTCACATAGCAGCCAAAGAGCAATTCTGGGCCATTTTCATTCTTAAAACAATTAGCTCTCATGAGAGCTCAGTGGTCTAAGAGTTTAAGAATAAATGGATCATAAGAACTCAAGAATTAGTCACTGAGAACTCAGGTATTATGTGAGTCTTATCCCAGTCTCTTCCAGAGGTAGGTATCTTAGAGATCTTAGGCCCTCCCTCTAAACTTCATCACTTGAAGGTTCCCTACCTCTCCCCTGCCTCAGTAATGACCCAGTCTTCAACACACCAAGCCATAGCAAGTGTTGTATATCAGCTGTATATCAGCAACATTAAAAAGAGTGTATTGGGCTCTTGAGTCACCCCCACATAGCCTAGGCTTGTCCTGTGAGTAGGACATGGTCCAGGCTTCCCACCCTGTTCTGTACTACTACTTCCTTGGCTTTCCCATCAAGATGCCTGAGGAAGTGCACCATGGAGAGGAAGAGGTGGAGACCTTTGCCTCTCAGGCAGAAATTGTCCAGCTCATGTCCCTCATCATCAATACTCTCTATTCAAACAAGGAATTTTCCTTCAGGAATTGATCTCTAATACTTCTGATACCCTGGACAAAATTCAGTATGAGAGCCTGACAGACCCTTCCAAGTTGGACAGAGGCAAAGAGCTGAAAATTGACATCATCCCCAACCCTCAGGAGCATACGCTGACTTTGGTGGACATCGGCATTGGCATGACCAAGGCTGACCTCATTAATAACTTGGGAACCATTGCTAAGTCTGGCACAAAGGCATTCATGGAGGCTCTTCAGGCTGGTGCAGATACCTCCATGATTGGGCAGTTTGGTGTCAGATTCTTCTTGGCCTATCTAGTGGCAGAGAAAGTGGTTGTGATCACGAAGCACAATGATGATGAGCAGTATGCCTGGGAGTCTTCTGCGGGTGGATCCTTCAACGCCCATGCAGATCATGGTGAGTCCATTGTCTGGGGTACCAAAGTGATCCTTCACCTCAAAGAAGACCTGGCAGAGTACTTAGAGGTGAGGGAGGTCAAGGAAGTTGTGAAGAAACACTCCCAGATCATAGGCTATCCCAGCATCCTCTACTTGGAGAAGGAACAAGAGAAGGAGATCAGTGATGATGAGGCAGAGAAAGAGAAAGGTGAGAAAGGAGAAAGATAAGGTTAATGAGAAGAAGCCTAAGATTGAAGATGTGGGATCTGATGAGGAGAATGACAGCACAAAGATAAGAAAAAGAAAACAAAGAAGACCAAGGAGAAGTACATTGACCAGGAAGAGCTGAATAAGATGAAGCCTATCTGGACCAGAAATCCAGATGAGCTCACTCAAGAGGAATATGGTAAATTCTATAAGAGCCTCACCAATAATTGGGAAGACCTCTTGGCAGTCAAGGACTTCTCTGTAGATGGTCAGTTGAAATTCAGGGCATTGCTCTTCATTCCCCAGTGAGCTCCCCTTGGCCTTTTTGAAACAAGAAGAACAACAACAAATTCTATGTCCATTGTTCTTTCAGCATGGACAGCTTTGATGAGATGATACCTGAGTACCTCAACTTTATCTGCAGTGCAGTTGACTCCAAGGACCTGTCCCTGAACATCTCCCGAGAAATGTTCCACCAGAGCAAGATCCTGAAAGTCATCTGCAAAAACATCGTGAAGAAGTGCCCCGAGCTCTTCTCTGAGTTGGCTGAAGACGAAGAGAACTACAAGAAGTTTTGTGAAGCATTCTCCAAGAATTTGAAGCTTGGAATCCACATGGATTCCACTAACTATTTCCACCTCTCTGAGTCCCATTGCTTTCACACCTCTCAGTCTGGAGATGAGATGACTTCCCTGTTAGAATATGTGTCTCACATGAAGGAGACACAGAAGTCCATCTACTATACCACTGGTGAAAACAAAGAGCAAGTGGCCAACTCTGCCTTTGTGGAGAGTGAGTGGAAACAGGGCTTTGAGGTAGTGTACATAACTGAGCCTATTGATGAGTGCTCTGTACAGCAGCTCAAGGAATTTGATGGAAAGAGCCTGGTCTCAGTGACTAAGGAAGGCCTAGAGCCACCAGAGGATGAGGAAAAGAAGAAGAAAATGGAGGAGAGCAAGGCAAAATTTGAGGATCACTGTAGGCTATGAAGGAGATCTTAGACAAGAAGGTTGAAAAATTGACAATTTCCAATAAGCTTTTGTCTTCCCCCTGCTGCATTGTGACAAGCACTTAAGTCTGGACAGTCAGCATAGAATGCATCATGAAGTCCCAGGTACTGTGAGACAGTTCTACAATGGGCTACATGATGGCCAAAAAGAGATCACCTAGAGATCAACCCTGACCACCCCATTGTGGAGATCCTGTGGCAGAAGGCTGAGGCAGACAAAATGACAAAGCTGTCAAGGAGGTGCTGCTGTTTGAAACTGCTCTCCTCTCCTCTGGTTTCTCACTTGAGGATCCTCAACCCCACTGCAATTGCATTGACTGCATGATTAAACTAGGCCTGAGCATTGATGAAGATGAGGTCACTGTGGAAGAGCCCGGTGCTGCTGTTCCCAATGAGATCCCTCCACTGGGGGGGGGGGTGATGGGGATGTCTCTCACATGGAAGAAGTGGATTAAAGGCTCCTGGGAAGTCCATGTCCTCTGTATAGTGTCCCTGTGGCTTCCCCAGAAGCCTTAACTGGCCCTGACCCACCTGGCTCTCTGTTCATGTCTACAAGAATCTCTTCTATCCTGCCCTTGTGCCTTAAGGCAGGAAGATCCCTTCCCACAGAGTAGCAGGGTTGGGTGTTGTGTATTGTGGTTCTTTTGTTTGTTTTATTTTGTTCTGAAATTAAAAGTATGTAAAATAAAGAAGATGCAGTGTTTTTTTTTTAAGTGTGTGTTAGAAAGTGTGGTAACATGTAATCTGAAGCCATTCCGAAGAACAGTAGTCCTAGATCTAACACATGTCACGTGAATCCAGTGATATAATTCTTCACCCATTACAACTCTCTGTAGTTCTCCAAAATGCTTCATATAATTCCAAGGATTCATACTGGAGGCATGTGACTGGCACAGGGGTTTCCCATTCATTCTCACTGAAACTTGATATCATGTTCTTTCCCTAGGGCATAACACACTCTCAGAAGTTCTATTTTTTGTGTGTGTTTTGGAAGAACTGACAAAAACAATTACTTTTGAAGAGTGAAACTTCCCTTCCTACACATCTGTTAATACAATAATTGCCTCTACTCCTTTTTCTCCTTTAGTCATCATGTTTGAATGGGTAGGTGAACAGATCACATCATCTTTTCAGACTGGCCTCCTGTATTTCCTTAGATAGACTCTCTCCTTCAATATTGTTCAGCCCAAAGGCATATCAATGTGAATATAAGCTGCTTGGGATTCAGAACTCTCCTCAAGTATCAGGCAGAATAAGAACTGACTTCCCCAGAGCATTCCCTGTAGGTGACTACAAGACATAGATAGAATGAGGTAAGAAGAAGGATCAAAGACCCACATTTAAAATAAAACTTTTTGATTTGGCCTATATTCCTGGAAAACTAGGGATAATAATAACAAGAAGGAGGAGGAGGAGTAAATAACATAACCTGTCTCCTACTTAGCTTCATCTATCAACACAGTCAAGAATTATCTAAGGAGGAATGAATTACAAGATTGCCTCCACTCCTTGATCTTGCAAACTTTATATGCCCCAGTACAGGGGGATGTCAGGGCCAAGAAGTGGGAGTGGGTGGGTAGGCGAGCAGGGCGGGGGGAGGGGCATAGGGGACTTTTGGGATAGCATTTAAAATGTAAATGAAGAAAATATCTTTAAAAAAAAGAAAAAAAAGAAGATTGCCTCCATCAGACTGATCTATGAACATGTCTGTAGGATACTTTTTAATTGCTTATTGTTCAGGAGGGTCCAGCCTGCTGAGGTGGTACCATCCCTATATGGTGGTCCTCAGCTGGAAGCTAGCTGAGCTAAAACTAGGAAGCAAACCAAAAAGCAGCCGTTCTCCATGGATTGTGGCCTGGAAGCTTTTCCCTTTCCTCACCAAGTTGCCTTCAGCCATAGTGTTTATCAAACCAACCAAAAAGCACACAAGAACAACCTACTACTAAAAGATAGAGCTCTCCTAGTTCTCTCTCCCTCCATTCTCCCCACACTTAGTCCCTCCTGTAACTCTCCCTATCAACTTCCCCTCCCTACCTCCTTCCCCTCTCCTTCCCCACTTCCTTACCTCTCTCTCTCTCTCTCTCTCCCTCTCTCTCTCTCTCTCTCTCTCTCTCCACCCTGGCTGTCTGTTCTAATTCCCCTTCTCAGTGACATTTAAGCATACTCCCTAGGGCTCTCCTTGTTACTTAGCTTCTTTGGATCTGTGGATTGTTTGGGTTTGTGTATTGGTTATCCTTACTTTATGGCTAATATCCACTTACAAGTATATATATACTATATTTGTCTTTCTAGGTCTGGATTACCTCACTCAGAATGATCTTTCCTAGTTCCATCTATTTGTCTGCAAATTTCATGATGTCATTGATTTTTAATCACTGAGCAATATTTCATTGTGTAAAAATGCATCACATTTTATTTATCCATTCTTTGGTTGAGGAACATCTACATTGTTTTCAATTTCTGGCTATTATGAATAGAGTTGCTATGAACATTGTTGAACAAATGTCTTTGTGATTTGGTAGAGCATCTTTTGAGTATATGCCAAGGAATAGTAAGCTGGGCCTTGAGGTAGAACTATTCCAAATTTTCTGAGAAACAGCCAAATTGATTTTCAAAGTAGTTGTACAAGTTTGCACTCCCAACAGCAATTGAGGAGCGTACCCTTTGTGCCACATCCTCACCAGCATGAGTTATCTCTTGAGTTTTTGATCTTAGCCATTCTGACAGGAGTAAGATAGAATCACAGAATTGTTTTGATTTCCCTGATGACTAAGGATGTTGAACATTTCTTTAAGTTCTTGCTCATTAGAGATTCCTCTATTGAGAATTCTCTGTTTAGCTCTGTACCTCATTTTTTAATTGGGTTATTTAGTTTGTTAATTTCTTGAGTTCCTTATATATTTTGGATATCAGCCCTCTGTTGGAAGTAGAGTTGATGAAGATATTTTTCCATTCTATAGGCTGCCATTTTGTCCTTTTGGGGGTGTCCTTTGCCTTACAAAAGCTTTTCAGTTTCATGAGGTCCCATTTATTACTTGTTGATCTTAGCACCTGAACTGTTGGTGTCATTCAGAAAGTTATCTCTTCTGCCAATACATTCAAGGCTATCCTCCACTTTCTCTAATATCATATTTAGTGTATCTGATTTTATGGTGAGATCTTTGATCCCCCTGGACTTGAGTTTTGTGTAGGGTGAGAGCTATGAATATATTTTCATTCTTCTACATGCAGACATCCAGTTAGACCAGCAACATTTGATTGGGGTGGGTATCTCTGGGATGAGCTAAAAACTAGAAACCTAGGACAATGGAAACTTCCAGGAATCTATGAGGGTGACTCTATCTAAGACTCTTAGGAATAGAAGATATGGCATCTGAAATGGCCACCTCCTGTAATCAGGCAAGACTTCTAATGGAGGAATAGGAACACCAATCCAACCACAAAAACTTCAACCAATAATTCATCTTGCCTACAATGTGGTCAAGGATAAACATGGAGCAGAAGTTGAGGGAATAGCCAACCAATGACTGGCCCAACTTGAGACCCAAGCTATGAGAGAGTGCTCACCCCTGACACTATTAATGATACTCTGCTATACTTTCAGAGCAGAGGCTAGTGTAACTGCCATTTAAGAGGCTCTACCCAACAACTGATAGAAACAGATGCAGAGACCCATAGGCAAACAATAGGTGGAGCTCAGGGAATCTTATGGGACAGGGAGGTTGAAAAAGCCAGAGAGGTCAAGGACACCACAAGAAAACCTACAGAATCAACTAACCTTGGCCCATTAGGGGCTCACAGAGACTGAACCACCATCCAGAAAGCATTCATTAAAAAGACCTAAGTCTTTCTACACATATGTAACAGATATCCAACTTGGTCTTCATGTGGGACTCCTTACAGCAGGAGCAGGGAATGTCTCTGACTCTGACTTCTTTCCCCTTACTGCAACTTGATATGCCAAAGCAGGTTGATATCCATGGGAGGTCTCTCCTTCTCTGAGGAGAAAGGGAGGTGAGAGGGAAAAACTTGGAGAAGAAGAGGAAGGAAAAACTAAGATCAGGATGTAAAGTAAATGAATAAATCAATTAATGATGAAAAAAGTAGATCTAACATAAGTGTGATCAAACCCATGTGCTCTCCATTCAGTACCGATCCTTGGGCACCATCTCAGAGAAAGTCTCCTATCTCTCCCTCTTCTATGATCCAATGTCTTCTGTCACAGACTCAAGCTCACAGTTACCCGAGTTTGCCACCTTGACTGGACTGACTGATTCCTAGAGGATTAGTAAGATAAGCCTGTGAATGTGTCTGTGAGAGTGTTTCCAAAGACAACAAATGGGGGGAGAAGGAGCTTACCCTATCTCTGATAGTGCCATTAAATAGATAGGGGCCCCTAGTAGAATAAAAAGTGTGGAAGAAAACTCACTCACTAATACAGGCATGTTGCTCTCTGGTTTCTGGATGCTGGGATTGGGTTAGCTTTAATGCTTCTCACCCTCACACCAGAGTGGTCAGATATTGTGATATTGTGGGTCAGAGAAAATTATTCCTCCCTTAACTCTTTTCTCCAGAGTTCTTGTGGGGAGAAAAATCTAACACCCTCCCCCCAACTTCCTGCCTGTTATTTCTTGTCCATTTTGCCTCACAGGGAGAAACATAAAAGTAGCCATCTCTGGCCTAGCATCATGAAGGAACAGAGGTGGGACATTTGTGACTCCCCTGTCGGGTCTGTCTGTCCTGCTTCCCTATGGTTCCACCAATTTATAGTCAGTTCTCAGTTTCTCCATTTACTATGGATTTTTTGAAAGAGAAGGACAGAACTATGGGCTAGGGGTATTTTCTCCAGTTGAAAAACTGGGAAGAAAATTCTTTCAATGCTTGTGACGATGAAATACCCCAGCTATTCTTGAAGTGTCCTAGCAAACTATATTTGTGAGGAAAGAAAGGAGAGAGAGAGAGAGAGAGAGAGAGAGAGAGAGAGAGAGAGAGAGAAGACTGCTCTTAGGTATTATGGAGAGAAAGTTTATTGTAGATAAAAAAGAGAACATAGCCAGAGGCAAAGACATCTGGGAGAGTCCAGAGTAAACAGGACCCTGAGGTGGGCCTTGTAAGGAGGGGAAGGAGGTATGAGAGCTAAAGTTATGTTTTAGGTTTTAAATTACTGTGCTTAAGAGATCTATAAAACAGAAATTCCTCTAACCTGTAAGTGCCACTTGCCCAAGGACAGATAACCTTCTGGAACACTGGGGGCTGTTCATGTAAGGAAAGCAATGTGGTTTTACTTCTTATTTTAAAACTTTAATTTATTCTTTGTGAACTTCACACCATGCATCTCAACTCCACTCATCTCCCCATCCCTTCTTATCCACCCTCTACTTTGGCAATCGCTCGCACAAGAGAAAATTAAAAATAAATAAATAAATAAAAACAAAACACAAATTAAAACTAGAAAAAAATACAAAAATCAGGAGACCAAGATGCCAAAAGGGTAAATAAATAAAGATATATATATATATATATTATATATATATAAATACAGACAAACTAGTAAAGCCAAAATGATTGGATTATATAGGGAATAAACAGAAGGAGGAAGGGCAACCCATCCTCTGGCCAGAGACTTCAGGATAGAGAGCAGGGCATTCCAGCAAGGAGGACCCTGTAACTGGTAGAGACTGAGGGAAACTAGAAGAACCAGGTGCTCAGAATCAGCTCTGATATGATAAGAGGCATCTCCGGTTCTGGGACTCCACTGAAAATAGTCTGCACAGGTGAGAGTGTGCACTACAGAAGCTAACAGCTTTTGGGACAGGCAGGAGCCACAGAGCTTCTGAGGCAGCACCCTTTTAGGGCTCCAGACATCCGGGCACCTTCCCAGCCAGAGGACAGGTGTCCACCCAGCCGGGGAGGGCTTTGCCTCAGCATCATCGGGAGCCATCTTGGTTCCCGGACTCCAGCAAAAGTAGTCTGCACAGGTGAGAGTGTGGACTACAGAAGCTAACAGCGTCTGTGACAGGCCAAAGTAACACAGCCTCAGGGAAAGGTCCTGTTTTGGGCCTTCACCTTCGGCCAGGAGGGAGGTTCAAACGCCAGATATCTGTGCACCTTCCCTGTAAGAGGAGAGCTTGCCTGCAGA
The DNA here is from genome assembly GCF_000001635.26 of Mus musculus. Taxonomy (NCBI): domain Eukaryota; kingdom Metazoa; phylum Chordata; class Mammalia; order Rodentia; family Muridae; genus Mus; species Mus musculus. The sequence continues at coordinate 35,780,800 of NC_000078.6, forward strand.
GAGTGCTCTGACCACTGAAACTCATAGGAGAGAGCTAGTCTTCCAGGTCTGCTGATAGAGGGTAACAGAATCACGAGAGGAACAATCTCTAAACAGAGACAACTATAACAACTAACTCCAGAGATTACCAGTAGCGAAAGGTAAATGTAAGAATCTTACTAACAGAAACCAAGACCACTCACAATCATCAGAACCCAGCACTCCCACTTCACCCAGTCAAGGGCACCCCAACATACCCGAAAAGCTAGACCCGGATTTAAAAGCATATCTCATGATGATGGTAGAGGACATCAAGAAGGACTTTAATAACTCACTTAAAGAAATACAGGAGAACACTGCTAAACAGGTAGAAGATATTAAAGAGGAAGCACAAAAATCCCTTAAAGAATTACAGGAAAACACAACCAAACAGGTGATGGAATTGAATAAAACCATCCAAGACCTAAAAATGGAAGTAGACACAATAAAGAAAACCCAAAGTGAGGCAACATTGGAGATAGAAACCCTAGGAAAGAAATCTGGAACCATAGATGTGAGCATCAGCAACAGAATACAAGAGATGGAAGAGAGAATCTCAGGTGCAGAAGATTCCATAGAGAACATCAGCACAACAATCAAAGAAAATAGAAAATGCAAAAAGATCCTAACTGAAAACATCCAGGAAACGAAGGACACAATGAGAAGACAAAACCTAAGGATAATAGGAGTAGATGAGAATGAAGATTTTTCAACTCAAAGGACTGGCAAATATCTTCAACAAATTATAGAAGAAAACTTCCCAAAAACTAAAGAAAGAGATGCCTATGAACAAACAAGAAGCCTACAGAACTCCAAATAGACTGGAACAGAAAGAAATTCCTCCCGACACATAATAATCAGAACAACAAATGCACTAAATAAAGAATGAATATTAAAAGAAGTAAGGGAAAAAGGTCAAGTAAAATATAAAGGCAAACCTATCAGAATTACACCAGATTTTTCACCAGAGACTATGAAAGCCAGAAGAGCCTGGACAGATTTATACAGACACTACAGAACACAAATGCCAGCCCAGGCTACTATACCCAGCCAAACTCACAATTACCATAGATGGAGAAACCAAAGTATTCCACGACAAAACCAAATTCACACATTATCTCTCCACGAATCCAGCCCTTCAAAGGATAATAACAGAGGAAAAAAAAAAAAAAAACAATACAAGGACAGAAAACATGTCCTAGAAAAAGCAAAAAGGTAATCCCTCAACAAACCTAAAAGAAGACAGCCACAAAAACAGAATGCCAACTTTAGCAACAAAAATAATCAGAAGCAACGATTACTTTTCCTTAATATCTCTTAATATCAATGGACTCAACTCCCCTATAAAAACACATAGACTAACAGACTGGCTACACAAACAGGACCCAACATTTTGCTGCTTACAGGAAACTCATTTCAGAGAAAAAGATAGACACTACCTCAGAATTAAAGGCTGGGAAACATTTCCAAGCAAATGGTCTGAAGAAACAAGCTGGAGTAGACATTCTAATATTTAATAAAATCTACTTCCAACCAAATGTAATAAAAAAAGACAAGGGGGGCACTTCATACTCATCAAAGGTAAAATCCTCCAAGAGGAACTATCAATTCTGAATATCTATGCTCCAAATACAAGGGCAGCCACATTAATTAAAGAAACTTTAGTAAAGCTCAAAACACACATTGCAGCTCACACAATAATAGTGGGAGACTTCAACACACCACTTTCAACAATGGACAGATCGTGGAAACAGAAACTAAACAGGGACACAGTGAAACTAAGAGAAGTTATGAAACAAATGGATCTAACAGATATCTACAGAAAATTTTATCCTAAAACAAAAGGATATACCTTCTTCTTAGCACCTCAGGGTACCTTCTCCAAAGTTGACCACATAATTGGTCACAAAACAAGCCTCAACAGATACAAAAGTATTGAGATTGTCACATGCATTCTATCATATCACCATGGACTAAGGCTGATCTTCAACAACAAAGTAAATAATAGAAAGCCAGCATTCACGTGGAAACTGAACAACACTTTTCTCAATGATACCTTGGTCAAGGAAGTAATAAAGAAAGAAATTAAGGACTTTTTGGAGTTTAATGAAAATGAAGCCACAACATACCCAAACTTATGAGACACAATGAAAGCATTTCTAAGAGGAAAACTCATAGCTCTGAGTGCCTCCAAAAAGAAACTAGAGAGAGCATACATTAGCAGCTTGACAACACAACTAAAAGCTGTAGAACAAAAGGAAGCAAATTCACCCAATAGGAGTAGAAGGCAGGAAATAATCAAACTCAGGTACGAAATCAACCAAGTGGAAACAAGAAGAACTATTCGAAGAATCAACCAATTGAAGAGCTGGTTCTTTGGGGGAAATCAACAAGATAGATAAACCCTTAGCCAGACTCACTAGAGGGCACAGTGAAAGTATCCTAATTAACAAAATCAGAAATGGAAAGGGAGACATAACAACAGATCCTGAAGAAATCCAAAACACCATCAGATCCTACTACAAAAGGCTATACTCAACAAAACTGGAAAACCTGGATGAATTGGACAAATTTCAAGACAGATACCAGGTACCAAAGTTAAACCAGGATCAGCTTAATGATCTAAACAGTCCTATATCCCCTAAAGAAATAGAAGCAGTCATTAATAGTTTCCCAACCAAAAAAAGCCCAGGGCCAGATGGGTTTAGTGCAGAGTTCTATCAGACCTTCAAAGAAGATCTAATTCCAGTTCTTCACAAACTATTCCACAAAATAGAAGCAGAAGGTACTACACCCAACTCATTCTATGAAGCCACAATTACTCTGATACCTAAACCACAGAAAAACCCAACAAAGATAGAGAACTTCAGGCCAATTTCTCTTATGAATATCAATGCAAAAATGCTCAATAAAATTCTTGCTATCCTAATCAAAGAACACATCTAAACAGTCGTCCATCCTGACCAAGTAGGTTTCATCCCAGGGATGCAGGGATGGATCAATATACGGAAATCCATCAACATAATCCAGTACATAAACAAACTCAAAGACAAAAACCACATGATCATCTGGTTAGATGCAGAGAAAGCATTTGACAAAATCCAAAACACATTCATGATAAAAGTTTTGGAAAGATCAGGAATTCAAGGCCCATACCTAACCATGATAAAAGCAATCTACAGCAAACCAGTAGCCAACATCAAAGTAAATGGTGAGAAGCTGGAAGCAATCCCACTAAAATCAGGGACTAGACAAGGCTGTCCATTCTCTCCCTACCTACTCAACATTGTACTTGAAGTCCTAGCCAGAGCAATTTGACAACAAAAGGAGATCAAGGGTATAAAAATTGGAAAGGAAGAAGTCAAAATATCACTTTTTGCAGATGATATGATCATATATATAAGTGACCCTAAAAATTCCACCAGAGAACTCCTAAGCCTGATAAACAGCTTCAGTGATGTAGGTGGACATAAACTTAACTCAAACAAGTCAATGGCCTTTCTGTACAAAAAGGATAAACAGGCTGAGAAAGAAATTAGGGAAACAACACCCTTCTCAATAGTCACAAATTAAAAATATATATATACCTTGGCGTGACTCTAACTAAGGAAGTGAAAGATCTGTATGATAAGAACTTCAAGTCTCTGAAGAAAGAAATTAAAGAAGATCTCAGAAGATGGAAAGATCTCCCATGCTCATGGATGGGCAGGATCAATATAGTAAAAATGGTTATCTTGCCAAAAGAAATCTACAGATTCAATGCAATCCCCATCAAAATTCCAACTCAATTCTTCAACAAATTAGAAAGGGCAATTGTCAGATTCATCTGGAATAACAAAAAACCTAGCATAGGAAAAACTCTTCTCAAGGATAAAAGAACCTCTGGGGGAATCACCATGCCTGACCTAAAGCTTTACTACAGAGCAATTGTGATAAAAAACTGCATGGTACTGGTATAGTGACAGACAAGTAGACCAATGGAATAGAATTGAAGACCCAGAAATGAACCAACACATCTATGGTCACTTGATCTTTGACAAGGGAGCTAAAACTACCCAGTGGAAAAAAGACAGCATTGTCAACAAATGGTGTTGGCACAACTGGCAGTTATCATGTAGAAAAATGTGAATTGATCCATTCCTATCTCCTGTACTAAGGTCAAATCTAAGTGGAACAAGGAACTCCACATAAAGCAGAGACAGTGAAACTTATAGAGGAGAAAGTGGGGAAAAGCCTCAAAGATATGGGTACAGGGGGAAAATTCCTGAATAGAACAGCAATGGCTTGTGCTGTAAGATCGAGAATCGATAAATGGGACCTCATAAAGTTGCAAAGCTTCTGCAAGGCAAAAGACACCGTCAATAAGACAAAGAGACCACCAACAGATTGGGAAAGAATCTTTACCTATCCTAAATCAGATAGGGGACTAATATCCAACATATATAAAGAACTCAAGAAGGTGGACTCCAGAAAGTCAAATAACCCCATTAAAAAATGGGGCTCAGAGCTGAACAAAGAATTCTCACCTGAGGAATACCAAATGGCAGAGAAGCACCTGAAAAAATGTTCAACATCCTTAATCATCAGGGGAATGCAGATCAAAACAACCCTGAGATTCCACCTAACACCAGTCAGAATGGCTAAGATCAAAAATTCAGGTGACAGCAGATGCTGGCGAGGATGTGGAGAAAGAGGAACACTCCTCCATTGTTGGTGGAATTGCAAGCATGTACAACCACTCTGGAAGTCAGTCTGGTGGTTCCTCAGAAAATTGGACATAGTACTATTGGAGGATCCCGCAATACCTCTTCTGCGCATATATCCAAAAGATGTTTCAACCGGTAAGAAGGACACATGCTCCACTATGTTCATAGCAGTGTTATTTATAATAGCCAGAAGCTGGAAAAAACCCAGATGCCCCTCAACAGAGGAATGGATACAGAAAATGTGGTACCTTTACACAATGGAGTACTACTCAGCTATTAAAAAGAATGAATTTATGAAATTCCTAGGCAAATGGATGGACCTGGAGGGCATCATCCTGAGTAAGGGAACCCAATCACAAAGGAACTCACATAATATGTACTCACTGATAGGTGGATATTAGCCCAGAAACTTAGGATACCCAAGATGTAAGATAGTTTGCTAAATGCATGAAACTGAAGAAGAACGAAGACCAAAGTGTGGACACTTTGCCCCTTCTTAGAATTGGGAACAAAACACCCATGGAAGGAGTTACAGAGACAAAGTTTGGAGCTGAGATGAAAGGATGGACCATCTAGAGACTGCCATACCTGGGGATCCATCCCAGAATCAGCCTCCAAACGCTGACACCATTGCATACACTAGCAAGATTTTGCTGAAAGGACCCTGATAAAGCTGTCGCTTGTGAGGCTATGCCGGGGCCTAGCAAACACAGAAGTGGATGCTCACAGTCAGCTATTGGATGGATCACAGGACCCCCAATGGAGGAGCTACAGAAAGTACCCAAGGAGCTAAAAGGATCTGCAACCCTATAGGTGGAACAACATTATGAACTAACCAGTACCTTGGAGCTCTTGACTCTAGCTGCATATGTATCAGAAGTTGGCCTTGTAGGCCATCACTGGAAAGAGAGTCCCATTGGACTTTCAAAGTGTATATGCCCCAGTACAGGGGAACGCCAGGGCCAAAAAGTGGGTGTCAGTGGGTACGGGAGTGTGGGGGAGGTATGGAGGACTTTTGGGATAGCATTGGAAACGTAAAAGAGGAAAATACCTAATAAAAATATTTTTAAAAAAAGAGGCATCTCAGCTATTTGTCCCAGTTTTGAAGGCTATTTGGCTAACTATTTGAGGGCTTCTGGCCACCTGGAGTACAAAGAACAAGCAAAAGATGAAATGAAGAAAGTTCAGAGTGCTCCTTCAGTTCTTTCTTAAAGACAAGGATGTGTTTGTAGAAACTAGATGATGACCCCAGCACAGGTTATACTTCGGTCACAGAGACAGGAACTGGGAGATAGACACCTGAACATGCCTGATCTTAGTTCCCCTTGTTCAGGACGTTTCTCTGCTTCTGTTAATGTCTCATTCTAGAGTGAGACTACCTCTCCAGGGGCAAAGGATGTAAAATAGTCATGAATCCTGAACTGAGTTTTCAAAGCTTTTCTGTGGCACAAATGAAATATTTCTCAACAACTTGCAGGGAAGATCATTCCTTCCTTCTGGAAAAATACTCCAGTGGGCATTTTAGTCATACATGCACATCTTTACAAATGGAGTTAACTGACGTTCCAGCTCTGGATTACTAGAGGTGCTTGGAGGTAAAGTTTCTAATAGTGATGTTAAGAGCAGAAGCATACTTGTGCAGGCACGGTTATAGTTAAACAAAACATGATCAACCAAGAAAAGAGAGGGCAAAATTCAGAAAGAAGGGATCTTGCCTCTTGCCTTGAATTCTGTGAGAGAATTGGCAAAATTCAGAAGGTGCCAAGATCAATTACACTATGCCCTTAAACAAGCAGACCTGTGAGTTTCTGGTGAAGTGGAAGGACTGTTTCTTACCTGTCTACTTTATAGCCTGCCATCTTAACATGTTCTTTACTAAGTCTCCTGGGCTTTCCGTTAAATATTTAGTATATGATTGTATTGTCTTCCTGTACAAATAATGCCCCATAGTTCTTGTCAAAACCCATGCCTCTTGTATTTATACCTTTTTCCTTAAGCTGACCATATCATGGGCCATGTTTCTTACTCATCTGGTAATTTTAATGCTTTGAATATTCTTAAGCTATGTATCATTCTGTATGTATGTGTAGGGTAACCACCCCACTCTGTGTGTGTGTGTGTGTGTGTGTGTGTGTGTGTGTGTGTGTGTGTGTGTGTAGGGTAACCACCCCACTGTGTGTATGTGTAGGGTAATGACCCTACTATTTGTATGCGTAGGGTGACTACCTCACTGTGTAGATCTGTATTTTTCATAACTGCTAAAATATCTCAATTTTATTTTTACCATTCAAAGTTGATATAAAAGACTCACTTTTCAGCTTAAGTATAGTTCTGCTTTTAACATCAGCCTTTACCTTCAAGCACCTTTAGTAACCTGGAGTTGGAATGTCAGTTATCCCTACCTGTGAAGATGTGTATGTATGATTAAAGAGCTCACTGGAGTGTTTTTCAGAAGGAAGGAATGATCTGCCCTGCAAATTGTTGAGAAATATTTTATTCATGTCACAGAAATGTTTTGAAAACTCAGTTCAGGATTCTTTGACTCTGTCACATCCTCTCACCCAAAAAGATGTAGTTAGTCTCACACTAGAGCAAGATGTGAACAGAGTACAGAGAAATGAAGTTCTTTCTGATCCTCCCTTTTCCTCCTCAAACTTCCACACACACAGATCTTTCCCATTCTTAGCCTAAATCATTTTACTTTTTCAAAAAAGGAAACATGATGTATTTAATTGCTTCCAAAAGCAAACTGCAAAGAGAAGTGGCTATTCATTTTTCAAACTCATTACTATTCTCCTGGACAAGCAGAAAACAAGAATTGAAATTTGATGCCAGGAACTGAACCAAAAGCTTCACTCTCGCTAGACATGTAGATGTTTTCCACCGTGCACCATCCCTGAACCCCAGGGGACAAAACACAAACTTATGAAAACAATTTAACATAAAATAAATCACAGGTAATTAAATTTACATAATTAAATGTAAATATGGTATAGTTACACAATGGAATATTGTTCAGCCATTAACAACAATGGGATTATAAAATGTTTAGGTTAATGGATGGAGCTGGAAGCAACCGTGCTGAGTGAGGTAACCCAGACACAGAAAGACAAATATGTTTTAGCTTATCTCTGGGTATTAGCTTTGAATCTTATGATACATTTTTTTTCATTTAAAGTGTCCACAAGAGTCATGAAATTAAGAAGAAGTCATGTGGGGTTTAAAGGTCATTCAAGGAAAGAGAGAGAAAATGCACTGTTGTAAAGGGTCAGAGGGGAATAATGGACCAGAAAGGGTTAAACTGGAGTGTTGGCATGGAGGACTGATAGAGGAGAGAGTATGGAAAGGGACAAATAACACTAAAGGCCATTCAAAAACACATATGGACACCTTCTCTTATAGAAGCTTCACATATATAGTTAGAAACACAAATACACATGTATTTAAATGAGCTAAAATAGAATTACATTATAATGGCCAACAATGTCCCTGTTAGGAAATAAAATCCTCAGTTGCCAGGAATGGGTTGCTTCTCTTGAGGTTGTTGCCCAGTAAGGTCCTATAGACTGCCCCCCCCCCACACACACACACACTACAATCTATTGCCATTACTCTTGGATACCATCCAGAACTTGATGGTAAAATCTTATTGCTAATGCCAGGGCCAACAAGTGGGAGTGGGTGGGTGGGGGAGTGGGGGAGGGAGCGTGTGGGGGACTTTTGGGATAGTATTGGAAATCTAAATGAAATAAATACCCAATAAAAAATAAAAGCAAAAAAAAAAACCCTCATACTTTAGTCATAAAACATCATTAAATCAAAGTAAGAAAGACCTGGGAGATTCATCCCTACTGGATAACTATTATGCTGTTAGATGTGCATATAAGCTACCAGAGGAGAATAGCAATCATCAATTATACCCAGATGTGAGTTCTGTGAGCTACAACAATGACTGGCCACACAAACATCATAGGAGCAATAAACTACTTTCTGATTCGATTTAAGTCTTGTTCTAAAAGATGACACACACATCTGGCACTATTATCTGTCCAAGAGCTTAAGGCTAGTCAGGTAATATGCCCTAGGAAGAGAATATACTACTACTGTGCTATATGAAGATCGTGTAAACCAACCTCCAGTAAGTTATCCATATACCTATAGGTCAATGAATCTCAACTCTCACATGAGACAGTTTTGATTTGCAGTGAATGGAGATTAACTCAGACACCTGCAACTGGCCAAAGCTGCAGAAAAGCAGAGACAACAGAGTGCTCACTCCTAAAAGGAGCATAGACACTGCATGCTCTTTCCCCAAGATTCCAGAAGGAGGAGAATGGAGTGTAAACATCAGAGGTGGTAGATAACTACAAGGAGACATGTGTGTTCTACAAGGAGACAACTGAACACAGCAGAAAGCAGCACTTACCAACTCACAGAAACTGCGACAGAATGCACTGAATCTGTGAACCCCAAGGCAACCCGAATGCCAGCATGGAAAGGGGAGCTGGGCACACAATCCTACCCCTAGCCATGGAACAATGCCAAATGTTGTGTGCTGGGAGAAGAAGAACAGTTGTCTGTGAGTTCCCTCAAGCCAGTCTTTTAACTGTATTTTCCCACTTCCATCTCCTCTCCTGTTCTGAAATTCCATTGCCTTTTTCTCACTTTACTACTTTCAATGGTCAAGAGAGTGAGGTAGGAGAGAGCACAGGGGTGCAGACTGCAGAAGACAGTGTTATGCACTCTTTTGGGCTCTCATAAGTGAATGTCTGCTACTGGTGACTGTGTCCCAGGTATGATCTGATTTTTGAAAACACTAGAACAAAGCATGAGCTTCCTCAATCCCTTTTTGCTGATTCCATTCACTCAGACATTTACAAAACTATGAATTATGAAATGTTTTTATTTGGTACAATTTTGGAGAAATATTTTTTATTTTATTTTTTTAAGTTTCAGGATACTGGTCTTGGGTAACTTGAGACTGTGTTCCCAAATATACCAACTAATCTGCCAGGCACTGGGGTCTTCAAAGTGGATTACAATGTCCATTCTCTCTGATTCTGGGTACTTCTGATGTACTAAATCACTGAAAACAGAGAAAATAACATCCCAGCTATTTGAGTACTGATTTAATAAACATGTATTGATGGCTTTGTGCTTGGTTTATATATATAAACTCCTTTAGGGAGAATCACAGGGAAAAAAAACATACAAAGAGAGGAATTCTCCCTCGATCCCAGTGCCTGGCAGAGGACAAAGACTTATGAGTGTTCTCATGAAAAGCCAGCTGAGGAAATCGGTTGAATTTGTGTGGTTTCCTGATAAAACAATAACAGAGGAGCATATCTTTCCTATTTTGCAGGAAAGAAAAGAGTCGATATTTTTTAATCCTATCTTTGTTTTTTATCATGCTTTTGATCTTCCTATGGCATTAGATACCATTAACAAGGTTTCACATCCTCAACGATGCAGCTGAATACATAGCTTGAGTTTAATTCCCATCTAAACCACTGCATTTGTTCAGACAAGGAACACTATCAAGCAACACACACACATGTGCATACACAAACACACACACACACACACACACACACACACACACACACACACACATTTCTCTTCTCAGTGTTTTCCTTGAAATAAAGAAGTAGAGTTCCCAGATCCCACTGAGACTATTCTGCACAGGCGAGTGTGTGGACTACAGAAGCTAACAGCTTCTGAGGCAGACCTCATTTCAGGCTCCAGACATCCGGGCACCTTCCCTGCCAGAGGAGAGGTGTCTGCCCTGCCTGGGAGGGCTTTGCCACAGCATTTGGGGGAGCCATCTTGGTTCCCGGATCTGCACAGGTGAGAGTGTGGACTACAGAAGCTACAGAGATTCTAGGACAAACCCTGTTTCCGGACTTCATATTCTGCCAGGAGGCAGGTCCAAACTCCAGATATCTGTTGACCTTCCCTGCAAGAGTAGAGCTTGCCTGCAGAGAGTGCTCTAACCACTGAAACTCAGGAGAGATCTATTCTTCCAGGTCTGCTGATAGAGGCTAAAGGAATCATGAGAGGAACAAGCTCTAACCAGAGACAACTATAACAACTAACTCCAGAGATTACCAGATGGTGAAAAGCAAACATATGAATCTTACTAACAGAAACCAGGACCACTCACCATCATCAGATCCCAGCACTCCCACCTCAGCCAGTCCTGGGCACCCCAACACACCGGAAAAGCTAGACGCGGATTTAAAAACATATCTCATGATGATGGTAGAGGACATCAAGAAGGACTTTAATAACTCACTTAAAGAAATACAGGGTAATATCCACTTATCAGTGAGAACATATCATGTGAGTTCTTTTGTGATTGGGTTACCTCACTTAAGATGATGCCCTCCAGGTCCATCCATTTGCCTAGGAATTTCATAAATTCATTCTTTTTAATAGCTGAGTAGTACTCCATTGTGTAAATGTACCACATGTACTGTATCCATTCCTCTGTTGAGGTGCATCAGGGTTCTTTCCAGCTTCTGGCTATTATAAATAACACTGCTATGAACATAGTGGAGCATGTGTCCTTCTTACCAGTTGGAACATCTTCTGGATATATGCCCAGGAGAGGTATAGTGGGATCCTCCAGTAGTACTATGTCCAATTTTCTGAGGAACTGCCAGACTGATTTACAGAGTGGTTGTACAAGCTTGCAATTCCACCAACAATGGAGGAGTGTTCCTCTTTCTCCACATCCTCACGAGCATCTGCTGTCACCTGAATTTTTGATCTTAGCCATTCTGACTGGTGTGAGGTGGAATCTCAGTGTTGTTTTGATTTGCATTTCCCAGATGATTAAGGATGCTGAACATTTTTTCAGGTGCTTCTCGGCCATTCGGTATTTCTCAGGTGATAATTCTTTGTTCAGCTCTACACCCCTTTTTTTAAAGGGGTTATTTGATTTTTTTTGAGTCTACCTTCTTGAGTTCTTTATATATGTTGGATATTAGTCCCCTATCTGATTTAGGATAGGTAAAGATCCTTTCCCAATCTGTCGGTGACCTTTTTGTCTTATTGACAGTGTCTTGTCCCTTACAGAAAATTTGCAAATTTATGAGGTCCCATTTGTCAATTCTTGATCTTACAGCACAACCCATTGCTGTTCTATTCAGGAATTTGTCCCCTGTGCCCATGTCTTCGAGGCTTTTCCCCACATTCTCCTCTATAAGTTTCACTGTCTCTGGTTTTATGTGAAGTTCCTTCATCCACTTAGATTTGACCTTAGTACAAGGAGAAAGGAATGGATCAATTCACATTCTTCTACATGATAACCACCAGTTGTGCCAACACTATTTTTTGAAAATGCTGTCTTTTTTCCACTGATGGTTTTAGCTCCCTTGTAAAAAATCAAGAGACCATAGGTGTGTGGGTTCGTTTCTGGGTCTTCAATTCTATTCCATTGGTCTAGTTGTCTGTCGATATACCAGTACCATGTAGTTTTTACCACAATTGCTCTGTAGTAAAGCTTTAGGTCAGGCATGGTGATTCCCCCAGAGGTTCTTTTATCCTTGAGAAGATTTTTTGCTATCCTAGGGTTTTTGTTATTCCAGATGAATTTGCAGATTGCCCTTTCTAATTTGCTGAAGAATTGAGTTGGAATTTTGATGGGGATTGCATTGAATCTGTAGATTGCTTTTGGCAAGATAACCATTTTTACTATATTGGTCCTGCCCATCCATGAGCATGGGAGATTTTTCCATCTTCTGAGATCTTTAATTTCTTTCTTCAGAGACTTGATGTTCTTATCATACAGATCTTTCACTTCCTTATTTAGAGTCACGCCAAGGTATTTTATATTATTTGTGACTACTGAGGAGGGTGCTGTTTCCCTAATTTCTTTCTCAGCCTGTTTATCCTTTGTGTAGAGAAAGGCCATTTCTTTGTTTGAGTTAATTTTATATCCAGCTACTTCACTGAAGCTGTTTATCAGGTTTAGGAGTTCTCTGGTGGATTTTTTAGGGTCACTTATATATACTATCATATCATCTGCAAAAAGTGATATTTTGACTTCTTCCTTTCCAATTTTTATACCCTTGATCTCCTTTTGTTGTCAAATTGCTTTGGCTAGGATTTCATGTACAATGTTGAATAGGTAGGGAGAAAATGGAAAGCCTTGTCTAGTCCCTGATTTTAGTTGGAATGCTTCAAGCTTCTCACCATTTACTTTGATGTTGGCTACTGGTTTGCTGTAGATTGCTTTTATCATGTTTAGGTATGGGCCTTGAATTCCTGATCTTTCCAAGACTTTTATCATGAATGGGTGTTGGATTTTGTCAAATGCTTTCTCTGCATCTAACTAGATGATCATGTGGTTTTTGTCTTTGAGTTTGTTTATATAGTAGATTAGGTTGATGGATTTCTGTATATTAAACCATCCCTGCATCCCTGGGATGAAGCCTACTTGGTCAGGATGGATGATTGTTTTGATGTGTTTTTGGAATAAGTTAGCAAGAATTTTATTGAGGATTTTTGCATCGATATTCATAAGGGAAATTGGCCTGAAGTTCTCCATCTTTGTTGGGTCTTTCTGTGGTTTAGGTATCAGAGTAATTGTGGCTTCATAGAATGAATTGGGTAGATACCTTCTGCTTCTATTTTGTGGAATAGTTTGTGAAGAACTGGAATTAGATCTTCTTTGAAGGTCTGGTAGAACTCTGCACTAAACCCGTCTGGTCCTGGGCTTTTTTTGGTTGGGAAACTATTAATGACTGCTTCTATTTCTTTAGGGGATATAGGACTGTTTAGATCATTAAGCTGATCCTGGTTTAACTTTGGTACCTGGTATCTGTCTTGAAATTTGTCCATTTCATCCAGGTTTTCCAGTTTTGTTGAGTATAGCCTTTTGTAGAAGGATCTGATGGTGTTTTGTATTTCTTCAGGATCTGTTGTTATGTCTCCCTTTTCATTTCTGATTTTGTTAATTAGGATGCTGTCCCTGTGCCCTCTAGTGAGTCTGGCTAAGGGTCTATCTATCTTGTTGATTTTCTCAAAGAACCAGCTCCTCATTTGGTTGATTCTTTGAATAGTTCTTCTTGTTTCCACTTGGTTGAATTCGCCCCTGAGTTTGATTATTTCCTGCAGTCTACTCCTTTTGGGTGAATTTGCTTCCTTTTGTTCTACAGCGTTTAGGTGCGTTATCAAGCTGCTAGTGTATGCTCTCTCTACCTTCTTTTTGGAGGCACTCAGAGCTATGAGTTTTCCTCTTATAAAGGCTTTCATTGTGTCTCATAAGTTTGGGTGAGTTGTGGCTTCATTTTCATTAAACTCTAAAAAGTCTTTAATTTCTCTCTGTATTTCTTCCCTGACCAAGGTATCATTGAGAAGAGTGTTGTTCATTTTTCATGTGAATGTTGGCTTTCCATTATTTATGTTGTTATTGAATATCAGCCTTAGTCCATGGTGATCTGATAGGATGCATTGGGCAATTTCAATATTTTTGTATCTGTTGAGGCCTGTTTTTTGACCAATTATATGGTCAATTTTGGAGAAGGTACAATGAGGTGCTAAGAAGAAGGTATATCCTTTTGTTTTAGGATAAAATGTTCTATAGATATCTGTTTAATCCATTTGTTTCATAACTTATGATAGTTTCACTATGTCCCTGTTTAGTTTCTGTTTCCACGATCTGTCCATTGTTGAAAGTGGTGTGTTGAAGTCTCCCACTATTATTGTTTGAATTGTGATGTGTGCTTTGTGTTATACTAATGTTTCTTTAATGAATGTAGCTGCCTTTGCATTTGGAGCATAAATATTCAGAATTGAGAGTTCCTCTTGGAGGATTTTACCTTTGATGAGAATGAAGTTTCCCTCCTTGTCTTTTTTGATAACTTTGAAAGTCGATTTTATTAGATATTAGAATGGCTACTCCAGCTTGTTTCTTCAGACCATTTGCTTGAAAAAATTGTTTTCCAGCCTTTCTTTCTGAGGTAGTGTCTGTCTTTTTCTCTGAGATGGGTTTCCTGTAAGCAGCAAAATGTTAGGTTCTGTTTGTGTAGCCAGTCTGTTAGTCTATGTCTTTTTATTGGGGAATTGAGTCTATTGATATTAAGAGATATTAAGGAAAAGTAATTGTTGCTTCCTATTATTTTTGTTGTTAGAGTTGGCATTCTGGTCTTGTGGCTATCTTCTTTTAGATTTGTTGAAGGATTACTTTCTTGCTTTTTCTAGGGTGTGGTTTCTGCCCTTGTATTGTTTTTTTTTTCTGTTATTATCCTTTGAAGGGCTGGATTCGTGGAAAGATACTGTGTGAATTTGGTTTTGTAGTGGAATACTTTGGTTTCTCCATCTATGATAATTGAAAGTTTGGCTGGGTTTAGTAGCTGGGCTGGCATTTGTGTTCTCTTAGTGTCTGTATAACATCTGTTCAGGATCTTCTGGCTTTCATAGTCTCTGGTGAAAAGTGTGGTGTAATTCTGATAGGCCTGCCTTTAAATGTTACTTTACCCTTTTCCCTTACTGCGTTTAATATTTTCTCTTTATTTAGTGCATTTGATGTTCTGATTATTATGTGTTGGGAGGAATTACTTTTCTGATCCTGTCTATTTGGAGTTCTGTAGGCTTCTTTTATGTTCATGGGCATCTCTTTCTTCAGGTTTGGGAAGTTTTCTTCTATAATTTTGTTGAAGATATTTGCTGGCCCTTTAAGTTGAAAATCTTCATTCTCATCCACTCCTATTATCTGTAGTTTTGGTCTTCTCATTATGTCCTTCATGTCCTGGATGTTTTGAGTTAGGATCTTTTTGCATTTTGTATTTTCTTTGATTGCTGTGCTGATGTTCTCTATGGAATCTTCTGCACCTGAGATTCTCTCTTCCATCTCTTGTATTCTGTTGCTGATGCTCACGTCCATGGTTCCAGATTTCTTTCCTAGATCTTCAGTGTTGCCTCAATTTGAGTTTTCTTTGTTGTGTCTACTTCCCTTTTTAGGTCTAGTATTGTTTTGTTCATTTCCTTCACCTGTTTGGATGTGTTTTCCTGTTTTTCTATAAGGACTTGTAACTCTGTAACTCTTTAGTGGTGATCTCCTGTATTTCTTAAAGTGAGTTATTAAAGTCCTTCTTGATGTCCTCTATCATCATCATGAGATATGCTTTTAAATCTGGGTCTAGTTTGTCAGGTGCCCAGGACTGGGCGAGGGGAGATTGCTGAGTTCTGATGATGGTGAGTGGTCTTGGTTTCTGTTAGTAAGATTCATAATTTGCCTTTCACCATCTGATAATCTCTGGAGTTAGTTGTTATAGTTGTCTCTGGTTAGATTGTTCCTCTCGTGATTCTATTAGCCTCTATCAGCAGTCCTGGAAGACTAGCTCTCTCCTCTGAGATTCAGTGGTCAGAGCACTCTCTGCAGGCAAGTTCTCCTCTTACAGGGAAGGTGCACAGATACCTGGCGTTTGGACCTCCCTCCTGGCAGAAGATGAAGGCCAGAAACAGGACTTGTCCCAGAAGCTGTGTTGTTTCGGCCTGTCCCAGAAGCTATTAGCTTCTGTAGTCCACACTCTCACCTGCACAGACTGGTCTCAAAGGGATCCAGGAACCAAGATGGCTCCCCCAGGAGCTTCGGCAAACCCTCCCAAGCAGAGTGGACACTTCTCATCTGGCAGGGAAGGTGCCCAGATGTCTGGATCCAGAAATAGGGTCTTTCTCAGAAGCTATCCTCTAGGGACCTTGGAGGTGTCTGCTGACTCTGTGCCCAGGTGACCAAGTGCTGGCACCGACCGGAAGGGACTTGTGACCCTGGTCACCTGGGTTTCCTGCTTCCCTAATGCCGTCTCATGTCCTGCACGATTTGATTGGAACAAAACTTGTATGCCACTCACTGGTGGTCCTAAGATTGTGTGGAGAGTCCTCTAGGGGACCTTGGGGGTGTCCGCAGACTCCGTGCCAAAACGCCAAAAAATTAGCTATAATTAACGTGAACTTAAGATGCTTTCCAGTATTCATTGATTCTCTAATCACTTTGACAGAATGCCCAAGAGAAACAGCCTTAGGAGAAAACTTCCATGACTGTCAGTCCTTCATGGCAGGAGGGCAAAACAGACACATCATGACATCAGAGAAAAGAATCACACAAAGAGAGAAGTTGTACCAGGCCAGATACAACTCCCAAGGAGTGCGTTCATAACCTACGTTCTCCACTGAGATCCTCCCTCCTACCTTACACCATGTCCCAGTAAAGCCCACATGAATCTATCAGAGAGTGTAGTCCATTCATTAGGCAGCTGACATACAAGGTACGCAGTGACAAAACTGACACTAGAAATGCCACCATAGACATGTATCAAGGGATGCTTTGCTAACTCCCAGCCATTTTTTCATTCAATCAACTTGACAGTCAAAATCTGGGATTATAAAACCTAAAAGTAAAAAACAGTTCTTGGCAATGCCTGACTCTGGAAAAGACACACAGTTACTGGGCTGTCGCTATTTTATTGGCAAGGGTAAAAGACATTTTGATAGAAATTTTAATACTGACCTCATAGTAACTGTTCTTTTGTATATGTTCCCTTGTATATATACTATGGTTTTGTTGTTAATTTATCTTAGAATTTGGAGATTTATGTTGAGGTGCTTAGAGATAAATTTTGCAATGGTAACTAGTTGCCTTCAATTAGCACAGCAAAAAAAAATGCACAAATTGTGGCATTGGTGAATATAGGTAACTGGAAACTTCTTATTTTACTATCTTTGTAAATTTTCACACTTGAATGATCTTTTCTTTCTCTCTCTCTCTCTCTCTTTCTTTCTTTCTTTCATTCTTTCTGTCTTTCTTTCTTTCTCTCCTTCCTTCCTTCCTTCCTTCCTTCTTTCCTTCCTTCCTTCCTTCCTTCTTTCTTTCTTTGCTTAGAAAAACACCACCATTTTGAGAGCACACAGAAATGCCTCCATAGAGTAGAGATGTTACACGATACATTTCTCATTTTGTTGCTCTTGGATGCCTCTGTGAATGTATGTTTATTTGTAAAAAGATATCTGTGTTACATGGGGCATCTGCTCTTTTGTGAGGAGCACCCAGCGTTGGAAGGCATGGATCCCGGAAACACAGATCTCTAGAGTGAGGGTAAATTTACAATTTGGAATGACACATCACATCGTATGGTCACAACAATAGAACAGATAAGCCCCTAGGAGTATATAGAACTGGGAGGATTTCCATACTGGGAAGATATTTGTAGCATTATAAGAGATCTGAATCTGATAGTAATTGACAGGCAAGGGAAAAATCAGCAGGAAATAGATGACATGGAAAAGCAGAGAAGCAGTAGGGTAAGAACATAGACTCATCATGGAGTTGAATTACAAAGCAGCATGGAAGAGCAGGAATTGTTATGGCACTGGGTAGGTCTGACTCAACCACTGGCTTTTGTGTACATGACAATTTGATTAAAGTAGTTTTAAGTGATGCTTTGGGGCTGTAGATATAGCTCTGTGGTAGAATAATTAACAAACCTTGCCAAAGAAGGAGAAAAAAATGTTTTTGAGGACACAATTTCCCTGAAATAGAGACACTTACAAAGATTATAAAGTTAGATTTGGTACATTGCTCCTTCCTGTGCCCAAGGATTTCTCTCACTAAAGACATAGAATCTAATGCATTTCTCAAATCCTTCACAGAGCTGGACAGCATGAGTCCTAGAAACATAAGATGAATAAGACCATCAAGTCCAGTTTATATGTATTCACCACAGGCAGAAATAATGCACTGAAGTTCAGGCCCACATGTGTAAGAGCACTGCAGCAATAAGCCTACAGGCATACAGGATGAAGCAACGGTGTTCTTCAAATGAAAAGGAGATGTGAGGAAAGCCTGGTTGCCCCAGCTGCTTCCTCTCCAGGACAGGGTGAAGAAGAGGAAATAATTGATGTATTTGCATTGTCTAGTTGGGTCACACTCATTTCTAGGAATCCCCCTGCCTCACAAGCTGAGTTGACATTTGTGGTTAAGTAGTTCAATGAGTACAAACACTTTGAAGAGGAAGGAAATGGTGGCAGACATCACAAAGTCAGCAAGCACTCATGTTTCCACACTAACTGGGTCTTGGGCACCAGGGCCTGCACTTGGGTGAACTTCTCATTCGGTCTTCATTCTGAGAAATTGTGATACCATCTATGCTACCAGTGCTCTTAGCAGCTAGTTCAGAAAACACAAACATACACAAAGAAGACAAAAGATACACCCCAAAATAGCAGAACCTCCTCTGCATTAACAGAATTCAGACACAATAGTCAGCTAAGAAAATGCCTCTTTTTTTCTCCCAGTGTATATATATACATATGTGTGTGTGTGTGTGTGTGTGTGTATACACGTGTGTGTGTGTGTGTGTGTGTGTGTGTGTGTGTTTTACCCATAGTGCTCTCTAGTAAGACTGAAACAGAGGTCATAATTTATTGAAAGTGTTTAAAATTCTCACCACTCACTAAACAAATGCTAGCTGCTATTAGCTGCTGTTGTTACTGAAGACTAAGGGAAAGCACTTGAGCCAAAGGAGATGAATCTAGCTGTACTAACAGTAGCAGTCCTGGAGGAGAGGAGAGGGGAAACTCATTACTTCACTCCCTCAGCAGGACCTGGCCCAGCTTCCAGTGAAACCAGCTCTCTATATTAGACCTGACAGTCGGAGACAGGGAAAGGAAATGCAATAGAATAAAATGACAGTCACTACCACTTTCAAACCTCCTCACCACCATGTGTCAGGTGCTTTTTCAAGGTTTTTCATGCATAAACTCTTCCTTACTTCTTACAGTCATGAAATAAAAGGAAAGTTTGGTTTTGGAAGAAATCTCTTTCCAGAGATGAAGTAACAGGCAGACAGCTTAACTAACTTCTCTCCAACCATACTCATGGTAAGTAGTATAGGTGCCTGTACTGGCTGGCTTTGTATGTCAACTTGACACAAGCTAGAGTCATCAAAGAGAAAGGAGCCTCAGTTGAGGAAATGCCAACATTAGATCCAGCTATAGGGCATTTTCTCAATTAATAGTCAATGGAGAAGGCCCAGCCTATTGTGGGTGGTGCCATCCCTGGGCTGGTAGTCCTGTGTTCTAGAAGAAAGTAGGCTGAGCAAGCTAGGGGAAACAAGACAATAAACAGCACCCTCCATGACCTTTGCATCAGTTCCTGCGTCCAAGTTCCAGTACTGCTTGAGTTCCTGTCCTGAACTCCTTCTATAAAACGTTTCCTCCCTGGTTTGCTTTTTGGTCATGGTGTTTCATCACAGTAGTAAAAATCTTAAGACAGTGGCTCAGCATCCCTGCCTCCAACTAGAAAGCTGTGCCTTCCATCCCTAGGAACTAATGGAGTATGAGCCAATCATCTTCCACTACTAATCTGAAGAGTCTCATTGGTGTCTCTAAAGACTGTTTCTAGGGTCCCTCACCTCAGGTCCAGATCTGATATTCTGTAGGCTCTTGTGTGATAAGGCTCTTGGGCTTTCATTTTCATTAGCAGCAGTCATACCAATGCTACACATTTGCCTTTGCACTGTCCCAGAACCAATTTCACTCATACAAAGTAGATGAAAAGCTAAAGGGTAGAGAATTGATGCAACCACATGTGTAAGAATGTAGACACTGAAAGTACAGATGACCGAGATCAAATCTTCAGCTTGGCCATTTAGTAGAAAGCCTCTAAGCCTTGATGTTCTTGTCTGTTCAGTGGGAGTCAACACAGCACTCATTAGATGAGGCTACTCTAGATATGATGATGGCAGTGAGACATAAAAAGTATATACTGAGGTGTCCCCCTGACTTGGGAGGCGGCCTCAGCCTCAGCAGCAGCAGTCGCCATCTGGGTTCCAGGACTCCGCGGGACCTAGGAAATTAGTCTGAACAGGTTAGAGGGTGTGCCAGAGAACCGGACAGCTTCTGGGACAGGCGGAAGCACAGAGCCGCTGAGGCAGTACCCTTTTCAGGCTGCAGACAGCCGGCCACCGTCCGGATCAGAGGACAGGTGTCCGCCTGGCTCGGGAGGCTGCCTCAGCCTCAGGAGCAGCGGTCACCATCTTGGTTCCAGGACTCCCTGGAGCTTAGGAATTTAGTCTGCACAGGTGAGAGTCTGCACCACAGAAGCTGACAGCTTCTGGGAACTGCCAAAGCAACACAGCTTCTGAGAGAGGCCCTGTTTTGGGCCTTCTTCTTCGACCAGGAGGAGGTCCAAAAACAAGATATCTGCGCACCTTCCCTGTAAGAGAGCTTGCCAGCAGAGAGTGCTCTGAGCACTGAAACTCAGAGGAGAGAATCTGTCTCCCAGGTCTGCTGAGAGATGGTAACAGAATCACCAGAAGAACAATCTCTAAACAGAGTCAACTATAACTACTAACTCCAGAGATTACCAGATGGCGAAAGGTAAACGTAAGAATCCTACTAACAGGAACCAAGACCACTCACCATCATCAGAACCCAGCACTCCCACTTCGACCAGTCCAGGGCACCCCAACACACCCGAAAACCTAGACCTAGATTTAAAAGCATATCTCATGATGATGGTAGAGGACATCAAGAAGGACTTTAATAAATCACTTAAAGAAATACAGGACAACACTGCTAAAGAGTTACAAGTCCTTAAAGAAAAACAGGAAAACACAATCAAACAGGTAGAAGTCCTTACAGAAAAAGAGGAAAAAACATACAAACAGGTGATGGAAATGAACAAAACCATACTAGACCTAAAAAGGGAAGTAGACACAATAAAGAAAACTCAAAGTGAGGCAACACTGGAGATAGAAACCCTAGGAAAGAAATCTGGAACCATAGATTTGAGCATCAGCAACAGAATACAAGAGATGGAAGAGAGAATCTCAGGTGCAGAAGATTCCATAGAGAACATTGGCACAACAATCAAAGAAAATGGAAAATGCAAAAAGATCCTAACTCGGCCAGCAGAGTCTTGCCCAACACCCGCAAGGGCCCACACGGGACTCCCCACGGGACCCTGAGACCTCTGGTGAGTGGAACACAGCGCCTGCCCCAATCCAATCTCGCGGAACTTGAGACTGCAGTACATAGGGAAGCAGGCTACCCGGGCCTGATCTGGGGCACAAGTCCCTTCCGCTCGACTCGAGCCCCGGGCTTCCATGCCAGCAGAGTCTTGCCCAACACCCGCAAGGGCCCACACGGGACTCCCCACGGGACCCTGAGACCTCTGGTGAGTGGAACACAGCGCCTGCCCCAATCCAATCGCGCGGAACTTGAGACTGCAACTGCAGTACATAGGAAAGCAGGCTACCCGGGCCTGATCTGGGGCACAAGTCCCTTCCGCTCGACTCGAGCCCCGGGCTTCCATGCCAGCAGAGTCTTGCCCAACACCCGCAAGGGCCCACACGGGACTCCCCACGGGACCCTGAGACCTCTGGTGAGTGGAACACAGCGCCTGCCCCAATCCAATCGCGCGGAACTTGAGACTGCAACTGCAGTACATAGGAAAGCAGGCTACCCGGGCCTGATCTGGGGCACAAGTCCCTTCCGCTCGACTCGAGACTCGAGCCCCGGGCTACCTTGCCAGCAGAGTCTTGCCCAACACCCGCAAGGGCCCACACGGGACTCCCCACGGGACCCTGAGACCTCTGGTGAGTGGAACACAGCGCCTGCCCCAATCCAATCGCGCAGAACTTGAGACTGCAGTACATAGGGAAGCAGGCTACCCGGGCTTGATCTGGGGCACAAACCCCTTCCACTCCACTCGAGCCCCGGGCTACCTTGCCAGCTGAGTCGCATGACACCCGCAAGGGCCCACACAGGATTCCACACGTGATCCTAAGACCTCTAGTGAGTGGAACACAACTTCTGCCAGGAGTCTGGTTCGAACACCAGATATCTGGGTACCTGCCTTGCAAGAAGAGAGCTTGCCTGCAGAGAATACTCTGCCCACTGAAACTAAGGAGAGTGCTACCCTCCAGGTCTGCTCATAGAGACTAACAGAGTCACCTGAAGAACAAGCTCTTAACAGTGACAACTAAAACAGCTAGCTTCAGAGATTACCAGATGGCGAAAGGCAAACGTAAGAATCCTACTAACAGAAATCAAGACCACTCACCATCATCAGAACGCAGCACTCCCACCCCACCTAGTCCTGGGCACCCCAACACAACCGAAAATCTAGACCCAGATTTAAAAACATTTCTCATGATGATGATGGAGGACATCAAGAAGGACTTTCATAAGTCACTTAAAGAATTACAGGAGAGCAATGCTAAAGAGTTACAGGCCCTTAAAGAAAAGCAGGAAAACACAGCCAAACAAGTAGAAATCATTAAAGAAAAACAGGAAAACACATCCAAACAGGTGATGGAAATGAACAAAACCATACTAGAACTAAAAGGGGAAGTAGACACAATAAAGAAAACCCAAAGCGAGGCAACGCTGGAGATAGAAACCCTAGGAAAGAGATCTGGAACCATAGATGCGAGCATCAGCAACAGAATACAAGAAATGGAAGAGAGAATCTCAGGTGCAGAAGATTCCATAGAGAACATCGACACAACAGTCAAAGAAAATACAAAATGCAAAAGGATCCTAACTCAAAACATCTAGGTAATCCAGGACACAATGAGAAGACCAAACCTACGGATAATAGGAATTGATGAGAATGAAGACTTTCAACTTAAAGGGCCAGCTAATATCTTCAACAAAATAATAGAAGAAAACTTCCCAAACATAAAAAAAGAGATGCCCATGATCATACAAGAAGCCTACAGAACTCCAAATAGACTGGACCAGAAAAGAAATTCCTCCCGACACATAATAATCAGAACAACAAATGCACTAAATAAAGATAGAATATTAAAAGCAGTAAGGGAGAAAGGTCAAGTAACATATAAAGGAAGGCCTATCAGAATTACACCAGACTTTTCACCAGAGACTATGAAAGCCAGAAGAGCCTGGACAGATGTTATACAGACACTAAGAGAACACAAATGCCAGCCCAGGCTACTATACCCGGCCAAACTCTCAATTACCATAGATGGAGAAACCAAAGTATTCCACGACAAAACCAAATTCACACAATATCTTTCCACGAATCCAGCCCTTCAAAGGATAATAACAGAAAAGAAGCAATACAAGGACGGAAATCACGCCCTAGAACAACTAAGAAAGTAATCATTCAACAAACCAAAAAGAAGACAGCCACAAGAACAGAATGCCAACTCTAACAACAAAAATAAAAGGAAGCAACAATTACTTTTCCTTAATATCTCTTAATATCAATGGACTCAATTCCCCAATAAAAAGACATAGACTAACAGACTGGCTACAGAAACAGGACTCAACATTCTGCTGCTTACAGGAAACCCATCTCAGGGAAAAAGACAGACACTACCTCAGAGTGAAAGGCTGGAAAACAATTTTCCAAGCAAATGGACTGAAGAAACAAGCTGGAGTAGCCATTTTAATATCGGATAAAATCGACTTCCAACCCAAAGTTATCAAAAAAGACAAGGAGGGACACTTCATACTCATCAAAGGTAAAATCCTCCAAGAGGAACTCTCAATTCTGAATATCTACGCACCAAATGCAAGGGCAGCCACATTCATTAGAGACACTTTAGTAAAGCTCAAAGCATACATTGCACCTCACACAATAATAGTGGGAGACTTCAACACACCACTTTCTTCAAAGGACAGATCGTGGAAACAGAAACTAAACAGGGACACAGTGAAACTAACAGAAGTTATGAAACAAATGGACCTGACAGATATCTACAGAACATTTTATCCTAAAACAAAAGGATAGACCTTCTTCTCAGCACCTCACGGGACCTTCTCCAAAATTGACCATATAATTGGTCACAAAACAGGCCTCAATAGATACAAAAATATTGAAATTGTCCCATGTATCCTATCAGACCACCATGGCCTAAGACTGATCTTCAATAACAACATAAATAATGGAAAGCCAACATTCACGTGGAAACTGAATAACACTCTTCTCAATGATACCTTGGTCAGGAAGGAATAAAGAAAGAAATTAAAGACTTTTTAGAGTTTAATGAAAATGAAGCCACAACGTACCCAAACCTATGGGACACAATGAAAGCATTTCTAAGAGGGAAACTCATAGCTCTGAGTGCCTCCAAGAAGAAACAGGAGACAGCACATACTAGCAGCTTGACAAAACATCTAAATCCCTAGAAAAAAAGGAAGCAAATTCACCCAAGAGGAGTAGACGGCAGGAAATAATCAAACTCAGGGGTGAAATCAACCAAGTGGAAACAAGAAGAACTATTCAAAGAATTAACCAAACGAGGAGTTGGTTCTTTGAGAAAATCAACAAGATAGATAAACCCTTAGCTAGACTCACTAAAGGGCACAGGGACAAAATCCTAATTAACAAAATCAGAAATGAAAAGGGAGACATAACAACAGATCCTGAAGAAATCCAAAACACCATCAGATCCTTCTACAAAAGGCTATACTCAACAAAACTGGAAAACCTGGATGAAATGGACAAATTTCTGGACAGATACCAGGTACCAAAGTTGAATCAGGATCAAGTTGACCTTCTAAACAGTCCCATATCACCTAAAGAAATAGAAGCAGTTATAAATAGTCTCCCAGCCAAAAAAAGCCCAGGACCAGACGGGTTTAGTGCAGAGTTCTACCAGACCTTCAAAGAAGATCTAATTCCAGTTCTACACAAACTTTTTCACAAGATAGAAGTAGAAGGTACTCTACCCAACTCATTTTATGAAGCCACTATTACTCTGATACCTAAACCACAGAAAGATCCAACAAAGATAGAGAACTTCAGACCAATTTCTCTTATGAATATCGATGCAAAAATCCTCAATAAAATTCTCGCTAACCAAATCCAAGAACACATTAAAGCAATCATCCATCCTGACCAAGTAGGTTTTATTCCAGGGATGCAGGGATGGTTTAATATACGAAAATCCATCAATGTAATCCATTATATAAACAAACTCAAAGACAAAAACCACATGATCATCTCGTTAGATGCAGAAAAAGCATTTGACAAGATCCAACACCCATTCATGATAAAAGTTTTGGAAAGATCAGGAATTCAAGGCCCATACCTAAACATGATAAAAGCAATCTACAGCAAACCAGTAGCCAACATCAAACTAAATGGAGAGAAACTCAAAGCAATCCAACTAAAATCAGGGACTAGACAAGGCTGCCCACTTTCTCCCTACCTTTTCAACATAGTACTTGAAGTATTAGCCAGAGCAATTCGACAACAAAAGGAGATCAAGGGGATACAAATTGGAAAAGAGGAAGTCAAAATATCACTTTTTGCAGATGATATGATAGTATATATAAGTGACCCTAAAAATTCTACCAGAGAACTCCTAAACCTGATAAACAGCTTCGGTGAAGTAGCTGGATATAGAGTAAACTCAAACAAGTCAATGGCCTTTCTCTACACAAAGAATAAACAGGCTGAGAAAGAAATTAGGGAAACAACACCCTTCTCAATAGTCACAAATAATATAAAATATCTTGGCGTGACTCTAACTAAGGAAGTGAAAGATCTGTATGATAAAAACTTCAAATCTCTGAAGAAAGAAATTAAGGAAGATCTCAGAAGATGGAAAGATCTCCCATGCTCATGGATTGGCAGGATCAACATTGTAAAAATGGCTATCTTGCCAAAAGCAATCTACAGATTCAATGCAATCCCCATCAAAATTCCAACTCAATTCTTCAACGAATTGGAAGGAGCAATTTGCAAATTTGTCTGGAATAACAAAAAACCTAGGATAGCAAAAAGTCTTCTCAAGGATAAAAGAACTTCTGGCGGAATCACCATGCCAGACCTAAAGCTTTACTACAGAGCAATTGTGATAAAAACTGCATGGTACTGGTATAGAGACAGACAAGTAGACCAATGGAATAGAATTGAAGACCCAGAAATGAACCCACACACCTATGGTTACTTGATCTTCGACAAGGGAGCTAAAACCATCCAGTGGAAGAAAGACAGCATTTTCAACAATTGGTGCTGGCACAACTGGTTGTTATCGTGTAGAAGAATGCGAATCAATCCATACTTATCTCCTTGTACTAAGGTCAAATCTAAGTGGATCAAGGAACTTCACATAAAACCAGAGACACTGAAACTTATAGAGGAGAAAGTGGGGAAAAGCCTTGAAGATATGGGCACAGGGGAAAAATTCCTGAACAGAACAGCAATGGCTTGTGCTGTAAGATCGAGAATTGACAAATGGGACCTAATGAAACTCCAAAGTTTCTGCAAGGCAAAAGACACCGTCAATAAGACAAAAAGACCACCAACAGATTGGGAAAGGATCTTTACCTATCCTAAATCAGATAGGGGACTAATATCCAACATATATAAAGAACTCAAGAAGGTGGACTTCAGAAAATCAAATAACCCCATTAAAAAATGGGGCTCAGAACTGAACAAAGAATTCTCACCTGAGGAATACCGAATGGCAGAGAAGCACTTGAAAAAATGTTCAACATCCTTAATCATCTGGGAAATGCAAATCAAAACAACCCTGAGATTCCACCTCACACCAGTCAGAATGGCTAAGATCAAAAATTCAGGTGACAGCAGATGCTGGCGTGGATGTGGAGAAAGAGGAACACTCCTCCATTGTTGGTGGGAGTGCAGGCTTGTACAACCACTCTGGAAATCAGTCTGGCGGTTCCTCAGAAAACTGGACATAGTACTACCGGAGGATCCAGCAATACCTCTCCTGGGCATATATCCAGAAGATGCCCCAACAGGTAAGAAGGACACATGCTCCACTATGTTCATAGCAGCCTTATTTATAATAGCCAGAAGCTGGAAAGAACCTAGATGCCCCTCAACAGAGGAATGGATACAGAAAATGTGGTACATCTACACAATGGAGTACTACTCAGCTATTAAAAAGAATGAATTTATGAAGTTCCTAGCCAAATGGATGGACCTGGAGGGCATCATCCTGAGTGAGGTAACACATTCACAAAGAAACTCACACAATATGTATTCACTGATAAGTGGATATTAGCCCCAAACCTAGGATACCCAAGATATAAGATATAATTTGTTAAACACATGAAACTCAAGAAGAATGAAGACTGAAGTGTGGACACTATGCCCCTCCTTAGAAGTGGGAACAAAACACCCTTGGAAGGAGTTACAGAGACAAAGTTTGGAGCTGAGATGAAAGGATGGACCATGTAGAGACTGCCATATCCAGGGATCCACCCCATAATCAGCATCCAAACGCTGACACCATTGCATACACTAGCAAGATTTTATTGAAAGGACCCAGATGTAGCTGTCTCTTGTGAGACTATGCCGGGGCCTAGCAAACACAGAAGTGGATGCTCACAGTCAGCTAATGGATGGATCATAGGGCTCCCAATGGAGGAGCTAGAGAAAGTAGCCAAGGAGCTAAAGGGATCTGCAACCCTATAGGTGGAACAACATTATGAACTAACCAGTACCCCGGAGCTCTTGACTCTAGCTGCATATATATCAAAAGATGGCCTAGTCGGCCATCACTGGAAAGAGAGGCCCATTGGACTTGCAAACTTTATATGCCCCAGTACAGGGGAACACCAGGGCCAAAAAGGGGGAGTGGGTGGGCAGGGGAGTGGGGGTGGGTGGATATGGGGGACTTTTGGTATAGCATTGGAAATGTAAATGAGTTAAATACCTAATAAAAAATGGGAAAAAAAAAAAAAGATCCTAACTCAAAATATCCAGGAAATCCAGGACACAATGAGAAGACCAAACCTACGGATAATAGGAGTGGATGAGAATGAAGATTTTCAACTCAAAGGACCAGCAAACATCTTCAACAAAATTATTGAAGAAAACTCCCCAAATATAAAGAAAGAGATACCTATGAACATACAAGAAGCCTACAGAACTCCAAATAGACTGGACCAGAAAAGAAATTCCTCCTGACACATAATAATCAGAACAACAAATGCACTAAATAAAGATAGAATACTAAAAGCAGTAAGGGAAAAAGCTCAAGTAACATACAAAGGCAAGCCTATCAGAATTACACCAGATTTTTCACCAGAGACTATGAAAGCCAGAAGAGCCTGGACAGATGTTATACAGACACTAAGAGAACACAAATTCCAGCCCAGGCTACTATACCCAGCCAAACTCTCAATTACCATAGATGGAGAAACCAAAGTATTCCACGACAAAACCAAATTCACACATTATCTCTCCACGAATCCAGCCCTTCAAAGGTTAATAACAGAAAAAAACCAATACAAGAACGGGAACAATGCCCTAGAAAAAACAAGAAGGTAATCCCTCAACAAACCTAAAAGAAGACAGCCACAAGAACAGAATGCCAACTTTAACAACAAAAATAACAGGAAGCAACAATTACTTTTCCTTAATATCTCTTAACATCAATGGTCTCAACTCCCCAATAAAAAGACATAGACTAACAAACTGGCTACACAAACAAGACACAACATTTTGCTGTTTACAGGAGACACATCTCAGAGAAAAAGATAGACACTACCTCAGAATAAAAGGCTGGAAAACAATTTTCCAAGCAAATGGTATGAAGAAACAAGCTGGAGTAGCCATCCTAATATCTGATAAGATTGACTTCCAACCCAAAGTCATCAAAAAAGACAAGGAGGGGCACTTCGTTCTCATCAAAGGTAAAATCCTCCAAGAGGAACTCTCAATTCTGAATATCTACGCACCAAATGCAAGGGCAGCCACATTCATTAGAGACACTTTAGTAAAGCTCAAAGCATACATTGCACCTCACACAATAATAGTGGGAGACTTCAACACACCACTTTCACCAATGGACAGATCATGGAAACAGAAACTAAACAGGGACACACTGAAACTAACAGAAGTGATGAAACAAATGGATCTGACAGATATCTACAGAACATTTTATCCTAAAACAAAAGGATAGACCTTCTTCTCAGCACCTCATGGTACCTTCTCCAAAATTGACCACATAATAGGTCACAAAACAGGCCTCAACAGATTCAAAAATATTGAAATTGTCCCATGTATCCTATCAGATCACCATGCAATAAGGCTGATCTTCAATAACAAAAAAAATAACAGAAAGCCAACACTCACATGGAAACTGAACAACACTCTTCTCAATGATACCTTGGTCAAGGAAGGAATAAAGAAAGAAATTAAAGACTTTTTAGAGTTTAATGAAAATGAAGCCACAACGTACCCAAACCTTTGGGACACAATGAAAGCATCTCTAAGAGGGAAACTCATAGCTCTGAGTGCCTCCAAGAAGAAACGGGAGAGAGCACATACTAGCAGCTTGACAACACATCTAAAAGCTCTAGAAAAAAAGGAAGCAAATTCACCCAAGAGGAGTAGACGGCAGGAAATAATCAAACTCAGGGGTGAAATCAACCAAGTGGAAACAAGAAGAACTATTCAAAGAATCAACCAAACGAGGAGTTGGTTCTTTGAGAAAATCAACAAGATAGATAAACCCTTAGCTAGACTCACTAAAGGGCACAGGGACAAAATCCTAATTAACAAAATCAGAACTGAAAAGGGAGACATAACAACAGATCCTGAAGAAATCCAAAACACCATCAGATCCTTCTACAAAAGGCTATACTCAACAAAACTGGAAAACCTGGACAAAATGGACAAATTTCTGGACAGATACCAGGTACCAAAGTTGAATCAGGATCAAGTTGACCTTCTAAACAGTCCCATATCCCCTAAAGAAATAGAAGCAGTTATAAATAGTCTCCCAGCCAAAAAAAGCCCAGGACCAGACGGGTTTAGTGCAGAGTTCTACCAGACCTTCAAAGAAGATCTAATTCCAGTTCTACACAAACTTTTTCACAAGATAGAAGTAGAAGGTACTCTACCCAACTCATTTTATGAAGCCACTATTACTCTGATACCTAAACCACAGAAAGATCCAACAAAAATGGAGAACTTCAGACCAATTTCTCTTATGAATATTGATGCAAAAATCCTCAATAAAATTCTCGCTAACCGAATCCAAGAACACATTAAAGCAATCATCCATCCTGACCAAGTAGGTTTTATTCCAGGGATGCAGGGATGGTTTAATATACGAAAATCCATCAATGTAATCCATTATATAAACAAACTCAAAGACAAAAACCACATGATCATCTCGTTAGATGCAGAAAAAGCATTTGACAAGATCCAACACCCATTCATGATAAAAGTTTTGGAAAGATCAGGAATTCAAGGCCCATACCTAAACATGATAAAAGCAATCTACAGCAAACCAGTAGCCAACATCAAAGTAAATGGAGAGAAGCTGGAAGCAATCCCACTAAAATCAGGGACTAGACAAGGCTGCCCACTTTCTCCCTACCTTTTCAACATAGTACTTGAAGTATTAGCCAGAGCAATTCGACAACAAAAGGAGATCAAGGGGATACAAATTGGAAAGGAGGAAGTCAAAATATCACTTTTTGCAGATGATATGATAGTATATATAAGTGACCCTAAAAATTCCACCAGAGAACTCCTAAACCTGATAAACAGCTTCGGTGAAGTAGCTGGATATAAAATTAACTCAAACAAGTCAATGGCCTTTCTCTACACAAAGAATAAACAGGCTGAGAAAGAAATTAGGGAAACAACAACCTTCTCAATAGTCACACATGATATAAAATATCTCGGCATGACTCTAACTAAGGAAGTGAAAGATCTGTATGATAAAAACTTCAAGTCTCTGAAGAAAGAAATTAAAGAAGATCTCAGAAGATGGAAAGATCTCCCATGCTCATGGATTGGTAGGATCAACATTGTAAAAATGGCTATCTTGCCAAAAGCAATCTACAGATTCAATGCAATCCCCATCAAAATTCCAACTCAATTCTTCAACGAATTAGAAGGAGCAATTTGCAAATTCATCTGGAATAACAAAAAACCTAGGATAGCAAAAACTCTTCTCAAGGATAAAAGAACCTCTGGTGGAATCACCATGCCTGACCTAAAGCTTTTCTACAGAGCAATTGTGGTAAAAACTGCATGGTACTGGTATAGAGACAGATAAGTAGACCAATGGAATAGAATTGAATACCCAGAAATGAACCCACACACCTATGGTCACTTGATCTTCGACAAGGGAGCTAAAACCATCCAGTGGAAGAAAGACAGCATTTTCAACAATTGGTGCTGGCACAACTGGTTGTTATCATGTAGAAGAATGCGAATCGATCCATACTTACCTCCTTGTACTAAGGTCAAATCTAAATGGATCAAAGAACTTCACATAAAACCAGAGACATTCAAACTTATAGAGGAGAAAGTGGGGAAAAGCCTTGAAGATATGGGCACAGGGGAAAAATTCCTGAACAGAACAGTAATGGCTTGTGCTGTAAGATCGAGAATTGACAAATGGGACCTAATGAAACTCCAAAGTTTCTGCAAGGCAAAAGACACCGTCAGTAAGACAAAAAGACCACCAACAGATTGGGAAAGGATCTTTACCTATCCTAAATCAGATAGGGGACTAATATCCAACATATATAAAGAACTCAAGAAGGTGGACTTCAGAAAATCAAATAACCCCATTAAAAAATGGGGCTCAGAACTGAACAAAGAATTCTCACCTGAGGAATACCGAATGGCAGAGAAGCACCTGAAAAAATGTTCAACATCCTTAATCATCAGGGAAATGCAAATCAAAACAACCCTGAGATTCCACCTCACACCAGTCAGAATGGCTAAGATCAAAAATTCAGGTGACAGCAGATGCTGGCGAGGATGTGGAGAAAGAGGAACACTCCTCCATTGTTGGTGGGATTGCAGGTTTGTACAACCACTCTGGAAATCCGTCTGGCGGTTCCTCAGAAAATTGGACATAGTACTACCGGAGGATCCAGCAATACCTCTCCTGGGCATATATCCAGAAGATGCCCCAACTGGTAAGAAGGACACATGCTCCACTATGTTCATAGCAGCCTTATTTATAATAGCCAGAAGCTGGAAGGAACCCAGATGCCCCTCAACAGAGGAATGGATACAGAAAATGTGGTACATCTACACAATGGAGTACTACTCAGCTATTAAAAAGAATGAATTTATGAAATTCCTAGCCAAATGGATGGACCTGGAGGGCATCATCCTGAGTGAGGTTACACATTCACAAAGGAACTCACACAATATGTACTCACTGATAAGTGGATATTAGCCCAAAACCTAGGATACCCAAGATATAAGATACAATTTCCTAAACACATGAAACTCAAGAAAAATGAAGACTGAAGTGTGGACACTATTCCCCTCCTTAGAAGTGGGAACAAAACACCCTTGGAAGGAGTTACAGAGACAAAGTTTGGAGCTGAGATGAAAGGATGGACCATGTAGAGACTGCCATATCCAGGGATCCACCCCATAATCAGCATCCAAACGCTGACACCATTGCATACACTAGCAAGATTTTATCGAAAGGACCCAGATGTAGCTGTCTCTTGTGAGACTATGCCGGGGCCTAGCAAACACAGAAGTGGATGCTCACAGTCAGCTAATGGATGGATCACAGGGCTCCCAATGGAGGAGCTAGAGAAAGTAGCCAAGGAGCTAAAGGGATCTGCAACCCTATAGGTGGATCAACATTATGAACTAACCAGTACCCCGGAGCTCTTGACTCTAGCTGCATATGTATCAAAAGATGGCCTAGTCGGCCATCACTGGAAAGAGAGGCCCATTGGACACGCAAACTTTATATGCCCCAGAACAGGGGAACGCCAGGGCCAAAAAGGGGGAGTGGGCGGGTAGGGGAGTGGGGGTGGGTGGGTATGGGGGACTTTTGGTATAGCATTGGAAATGTAAATGAGCTAAATACCTAATTAAAAAAAATTAAAAAAAAAAAAGTATATACTAAAATAGATTATTATTTCCCTCATTAAAACTCTCATCTCCTTGTAAGTTAATGCAAGGTGGGCCTTTCTTCCATCTAAATGAATTATAATCATATTTCTGCAATAAGCCAGACTGGTATCTAATGGTCATGAGTTTGTCTAACTATTAGCTTGCATTTCTAAATTATTCTATTTTGTAATAGCAGCTTTCAAATGAACTAGAACTTAACAATGCATTTTTTAAAAATATTTTTTATTATTACATATTTTCCTCAATTACATTTAGAATGCTATCCCAAAAGTCCCCCATACCCTCCCCCCCCACTTCCCTACCCACCCATTCCCATTTTTTGGCCCTGGCATTCCCCTGTATTGGGGCATATAAAGTTTGCATGTCCAATGGGCCTCTCTTTCCAGTGATGGCAAACTAGGCCATCTTTTGATACATATGCAGCTAGAGTCAAGAGCTCCGGGGTACTGGTTAGTTCATAATGTTGTTACACCTACAGGGTTGCAGATCTCTTTAGCTTCTTGGATACTTTCTCTAGCTCCTCCATTGGGAGCCCTGTGCTCCATCCAATAGCTGACTGTGAGCATCTACTTATGTGTTTGCTAGGCCCCGGCCCCTCAACAGAGGAATGGATACAGTACATGTGGTACATTTACACAATGGAGTACTACTCAGCTATTAAAAAGAATGAATTTATGAAATTCCTAGGCAAATGGTTGGCCCTGGAGGGCATCATCCTGAGTGAGGTAACACAATCACAAAAGAACTCAAATGATATATACTCACTGATAAATGGATATTAGCCCAGAAACTTAGTATACCCGATATATAAGATACAATTTGCAAAACACATGAAACTGAAGAAGAACGAAGACCAAAGTGTGGACACTTTGCCCCTTCTTAGAATTGGAAACAATCACCCATGGAAGGAGTTACAGAGACAAAGTTTGGAGCTGAGACAAAAGGATGGATCATCTAGAGACTGCCATATCCAGAGATCCATCCCATAATTAGCCTCCAAACGATGACACCATTGCATACACTAGAAAGATTTTGCTGAAACAATGCATTTTTTTAAAGAATTACATGGGCATAACACCTTAAAATGAGTTGATACACAATATGTTGCAACCAAAAAAACCTTAACTTTGTATCAATATACAAAGATGTATTGCAGTGTAAGATTTTTGGTTAGTTAGCATGATAGTTTAAGGGTGGATTCAATAATTTACACTATGCCTATTAGTCATATATCCCCCTTTTATCTTTCATCCTTTCTCTATCCTTTCCCCCCCCCCTTAACAACAGATAGGAGAAAAAGGAGGATAGAGGAAAGAAAAGGAAAAGCAAAAAGAAATCCTTGGATGTAACTTCTCTCATTTTGTTTCCTCACTGGCCAAGGCAACAACAACTTCAACTAACCCTCCTTCAATGAAAACTGAATAACCAAAAAACATCGATCCCAACTCTTGGGAATGGGGATGTCACTCTCTTAAAATTGCTTCCTGCTATCTGAGTGCATCATTTTTCTTTTGCAGGGACCCTATGAAAATTGGGAAAGTGATGAGTTTTCAGTAAGCTAGCTATAGCCTCTGTCGTCCGATCTCTGTATCCTGAGACAGTTCAGGGCTTAACTGAAGTCCTGACTGGAACAGTCTGTGATACTGGATTTTGAAATTGTCTTAGATATAGATTTTTGAGGAAACAGCATTGAGGCAGTCTGAGGGCTCAAATCTTTTGTAGATCTCTCTTATGTCCTAGATAGTTAATAGAATATCATCTTTGTATTTTCTCAGAAGCAGTTTGTAATCCCTAGCAAGGTAAAATTCTCTTTCTAAGGTATTTGTATCTGAATCAGCCAGGAAGATATCATCAATATAATGATAAATTATGGAATGAGAAAGCTGCTTACAGATTATTTAATGGCTATTGTACAAAAATATTAGCATAGGGTAGGACTATTCAAAATCCTTGTAGTAAGACTTTTCAGTGATATCTCTTTATTGGATAACGTCTATTAAAAGTAGGTACCAAGAAAGCAAACCTTTCCCTATCATACTCATATGAAGGAATTGTGAAAAAGCAGTCTTTTAAATCAATCACTATAATAGGCCATGCCTTAGGTAACAAGAAAGGCAATGGGATTCCAGGTTGTAAAGAGTCCATTGACTGAATAATTTTAGTAATGCTCACAGATCTGCCAACACCCTCCATTTGCCAGATTTTTAAATGACAAATAATTGAGAATTCCAAGGGCCAGTGGACTCTTCTATATGTTTGGCCACGTGTCCTTGAACTAGAACTAGATAGTGTTAGCACCTTTAACTTTTCTTTTCTCATAGGTCAGTGTTCTATCCACACAGGTTTGTCAGTTTGCTACTTTAGTGCTAGGGCAAGTGGTGATCGACCAGCCATGGCTTCCCCATATAAAACTGAAGAGTCATCCTGCTTACAGACAGCTTGGACAGTCTGTAACTATCTTTGATAACAATCTCTAATATCTTTATTAGGAGCACCTCCTATGTTGCAGCTTATCTTTAAAGTTGGAGGACACTAATCTGTGCTTCCCATGGTTGCAATAGATCTATCCCATAAATTGATGGCTATATTAGTCATATATGTCATTAATTTTCCAATTTTGGCCTTCTTGTCCTATATAGTTAATCCTTTTTATACTTTGTTTTTCCTGAGACAATGTGCCATTTCCTAAGAGCTGTAAAGATACCCTTTGAAGTGGGCAAGCTGAATTCCAGGAATCTTGGGATACTATAGTTACCTCAGCTCCTGTGTCCACTAATCCTTCAATGTCAGTCTCACCTAACTGTAATTTTAACATTGCCTATTTTTTGGTATCCTTCGAATCTCTTATTTTATCCATAGGAGCAGCTCTATCTCTGTTAAATGGTTTATTTAAGCTTTGAGCAACTCTATTTGTTCTCGCAGGCATTGATTTTTCAAGTTGTTTTTCAGAATAGTCTTTCCTTGGTGGACAGGAAATGAATGGCTCACCTTCTTTTTTGTTGGGTCTTGAGACAGGCCCTTTAGTCAGTTTTCCAACATTAAGGAAGTGCCTCAAATATCTTTGAATGACCGACATTCATGACCTGCTGCTCATGAGTCTGCTGTTTCTACATGTTTTACATTTCATAGGAAACTTTCTCCTGGAATTATTTTTGGGAGGAGGAGGAGGAGGAGGAGGAGGAGGAGGAGGAGGATAGAAGAATTGTCCTTAGGAGCTGTTTGTCTATAGTCCTTTAGGGAATGACCTTATTTTCACAGCCACAGCAATGAGCATTTTGTGTTTTTACATCTCCATAATTGTTTGTCAAACCATAACTGAATTGTGAGCATTAGATTCTATACGTGTAGTAGTATAAATCAATTCATAAAGAGGTGCAGATCTGTCCCTTAAAGGTCTAATAGCCTTTTAGCATTCAGCATTAGCATTTCAAAAGCTAATAATTCAATTAAAATTTCTCTAGCAGTTGGATCTGGTATTGTTCTATTCAGAGATGTAGTTGGTCTTTGTAAAAAAGTTAGTGAAAAATTCATTTGAACCCTGGATTATCTTTGCAAATGAGTCAGGTTGTCCCTGTTATTCAACCTTTATCCAAGCATTTAAGGCTATTGCTCTACATTGTTCTAGGAGAGCATCTTCGAGGGCCATCTCTACTCTCAATTCAGAATATGGATCTTCACCTAGTAACTGATCGCTGACAGCATCAATGCCTCTAGTCCTATTTCCTTGCTCCATGATTGAAGCCTCATCTTTACACCACATTAGTCATTTTAATTGAGAGCCAGGCTCTAAGATGGCTGTCATCAAATCTCTCCAATCTTTTGGAATTATATGATTTCGAGTACTCAGTTATTAAGTATCTGTTTCAGACATAGTGAACATAAGCCATGGGTTATTATTGCTTCCTTAACTATTTTTAAATCTTATGTCTCTGTGGGTTACCACTCAAACTCTTGATAACCCTATAGATTTCTTTCATTTCCTTTTAATTCCCTTATCATTTTAGGCTTTTTAACTGATATAGACTGCCTTCTTGCAGTCTTGTTACAAGGTGGCACTAAAAGTTCTGGCCTTCCCTCCTCTTTCTCTATCTCAGTTTCTTCCCTCAATTTCATTTATAATTTTTTCTTCTAAGGTTTGCCTCCATTTTTCACCTCCCCCCCCCTTTTAATATCTCTATCATCTTACTATCCTTTTTATTCTTATTATAAACCTTTCTAATTTTTCCTCTATGGTTTGTTTCCAGTTTTCATCTTTTTCCCTTTTTATTGTATCTCTATCATCTTAACGTTTTTTGAAGAGTTAAAGACAGATCTTTATTTCAAACTCTGAACTCCCAAATTAGCGTTTTTCACCAACTCTGAGAGTAGAGACCTTCACAGGCTTCACAATCTTTCACAATTTTTTGTTTGGGTCTTTTTGTGGGATTGGCAGCAGCCATCGCTGTCTTATTTGATGCCTGCTTAGCTTTTGTTTTGGTTTTGTTTTGGTTTGGTTTTTTTCGTTTATTTTGTTTTTTCTTTTC
The DNA here is from genome assembly GCF_000001635.26 of Mus musculus. Lineage (NCBI taxonomy): Eukaryota > Metazoa > Chordata > Mammalia > Rodentia > Muridae > Mus > Mus musculus. The sequence continues at coordinate 35,818,923 of NC_000078.6, forward strand.
TTTCTTTTTTCTTTTTTTGTTGTTGTTTTTGCTTCCATATATCCTGCTCTTCCTGAGCTTTTCTAACCTCTGGTTTCTGATTCCTTTTGGCCATTATATCAGCAAGAGACACACCAGTGATGGCTCGTTGGAATTTGACTGCACAGTGGTCTTTTCTTTTGAATTTCTTCCAGCTATACTTTCTTGTGTTTTCTTCTGTAGAGGACAGTCCAATTTACCTGCAGAGGATTCCTTTTGGAATGCAGACTCATATTTTGCATTAAGAAACTGGAAAACCTTCCCATTGATCCTGACGTAGCGCCGCTCGTGTCCCAGGTAGATCTTGTACCCGCTGAAACTGCACACCCTTCCTCTTGATAGATGTCGGCCTGCCGCCGGGGTGGGGGGTGGGGCGGGGTGGGGTGGGGTGGGGGAAGATGGTGAAGAGCATCTTTTTTATTCTTACAATAAACCTTTCTGATTTTTTTCTCTAAGGTTTCCAATCTAGTGTTTAATTTGCTAGTCTTTTCTTTCTGTAAGTCTGTTTTATTCTGATCTTTGTTTTAAAGGATATGTAAATCGTAATTGCTTCAAAAAATATTTCTATGCTAAGTGAAAGAGAATCACATGAGATCCAGAAGCACCGTGTCATTGTGTTTCTCTCCACCTTTTAACACAGAAAATATTTGCTTTTTCATCTATACCTCTCTCCTTAAGGACTGACCAAGTATCTTATCATGTCTGTTGACTTTTCCTTATTTCCCACAGTTTCCTATGTCTGCTGATCAGCTAGCACGATGCACTGGCGGTTGGTTCCTGGCTCTGTCCACTTTGAGGACTGGAGCAGTTGTTTGTCCTTCTGTGAGAACCAAGCCTCATGCCTGCACATGTACCAAGCCTAACCGCCCCTGCTCTAGGAAGTTTTGCCTGTGGGGCAGGCATGAGGCTCCAGTGCCCTTCTAGGATCTCCTGCCCACAGGGAATAGTAGCCAACACAAAACATTCCCAGTGGTAATTTTGTGGACTTTTTGTTCATTTTGCTTTCCTTGGACATTAAAAAAAAATCTTATCGGTCATTTGTTTGTTTGTCTTTATGTTGGGCTATTTCTTGGTTTTATTTTTGTTTCATGTTTTTCTGTTTCTTTGTAAGAGAGAAAGAAAATAAACATAACTGTGGTTGGGTAGGGGGGCTTGAATGTCTTCCTGTCATATTCACTGCTCTGGTTTCTGGGAGAGCACTGTCTCCTGGGAGGTCCCCAAGGTCTCTTTCATCACTAGGTCCTAGAGAATACAACTGGGGTTGGGTTGGAAGGCCTCTTCAGCCTACATCCAACTGGAACCCAAAAACATGTCACCAATACCTTTCCTCAAATACTTGTAGGCTTCTGACATACTTGCCTTCAAATAATTCCATGATCAAATCAGTAAGAACTTGTCTACATTTTCAGTCTGGCAATGATCATCATTTTTTAAAAAAGAGATTCATACTTATTTTTAAACTATGTGTATATGAATGTCTATATGTGGATATGTGCGTGTAAGTACAGGTGCCTGTGGAGTCCAGAGAAGAGGCTTGTGTCCCCCAGAACTGGACTTATTGGAAACCACTTAACATCAGAGATGGGAATTGAAATTGGGTCCTAAACTAGAGTAATACACTCATGACCACTGAGCCATATCTCTAGCCTCATACCTCATACCCTTTGTTTATTATCTTTTAAAATTGACATTTCTGTTAAATGAGTGGGGAGTACTTGGACACCACTTTATGAAATAGCCTTGAATATGAAAATGACATCATAGTGTTTGATCCTGTCCCCACTGTCTCCAGAGAGTGCTTGCTCTGCAGTCCAGGCACAGCACCATCATCATCTCTGCCTCTTTCTGTCACTTGATGTCATTGGAGCTCTTAGAAAAGAAGTCTTTCTCAGACCTTTGATACCTCAAAGACCAAGAGTCCCAGATTATTTACAGCTCAGGCGCTCACACAAAGCTGTTCTGCAGGTAAATAAGTGTTCCTGCCTCTGCTAAAGGCTGACCCACTGCAGTCTGAGCTCAGCTCTCACCTCTGTAACGTTATTGACTGAGGTAAGTAACCAGAACTCACCAACATTCTCAAGATTCCTATTATTTCCACTATGTATTTTTTTTTCTTCCAAAGAACTGCAAACAAGAAAGGTTCTACCTATTTTTCCTATGCCATAATAAAAGTCATTAATTGTCCACATTATAAAAACACCTTATGACCAGTGAGCCAAACGTCTTTTTTTTAGTTCTGTTTGTGTGAGCAGCCTGAACTGAAGTGCCAACCATCTATTTTTAGTTCTGTTTCTGCCTCTTATCTTTAGTACAGAGCCTTTTATTCATTAGAATCCCATTTGGTTGTGTGTCATTGGAATTTCATAATAAAACACACTTTTTATTACTATTACTTTTTTTTTTACAGTCCAGTCATTACCTCCCTCCCGGTCTGCCTCCCATAGTACCTCATCCCATTTCTCCTCCTCCCAATCTCCAAGATGTCCTAACCCATCCCTATCCACCCCCCTCCCTGCCAGTCTTCCCCACTCCCTGGAGTCTCAAGTCTCTCCAGAGTTCGGTGCTTCTTCTCTCACTGAGGCCAGACCATGCAGTTCTCTGCTGTATAAGTGTCAGGGAACCTTGGACCAGATAGTGTATGCTGCCTGGTTGGTGGCTCAGTGTCTGAGAGATCTCAGAGATCCAGGTTAGTTGAGACTGCTAGTCTTCCTATGGGGTCACCCTCTTCCTCAGCCTCTTCTAGCTTTTCTGTAATTCAACCATAGGGGTCCCAGACTTCAGTCCATTGGCTGGTTGTAAGTTTCTGTATCTGTCTCAGTCAGCTACTTGTTGGGCCTCTCAGAGGACAGCCATGCTAGGCTCCTCTCTGTAAGCACACCGCAGCATTAGCAATAGTGTCAGGCCTGGGAGACTCCCCTTAAGATGGATTCCAATTTGGGCCTGTCACTGGACCTCCTTTGCTTCGGGCTCTTCTCCAGTTTTTGTCCCTGCAGTTCTTTGAAACAGGAATAATTCTGGGTCAGAGTTTTTGACTGTGGGATGGCAACCCTATACCTCCACTTGATGCCCCGTCTTTCTATTGGAGGTGGACTCTACAAGTTCCCTCTCACCAGTGTTGGACATTTCATCTAATGCCCTCCCCACTTTAAGTCCTGAGAGTCTCTCACCTCCTAGGTCTCTGGTACTTTCTAGAGAGTTTCCCCACCTCCCACCACCACCCCACCAGGTTGCATATTTCTATTTATTCTACTGGCCCTCAGGGCTTCTCTCCTGCTTTCCTCCCCATCCCCCAATACCAATCATGTTCCACTTTTCCCCTCTCCCTCCCCTCTCCCACTCATGTTCCTCACTCCCTCTGCCTCTTGTGATTGCTTTCTTCTCCCTCCCTAGTGTTACTGAAGCATCTCCACTTGGTCCCTTTAACTTACTAACCTTCTTGAGTTCTGTGGATAGTATTCTGGATATTCTATACTTTTTTGACTTATATTCACTTATTAGTAAGTATATACCATGCATGTCCTTTAGGTCTGAGTTACCTCACTCACGATGATATTTTCTAGTTCTATCCACTTGCCTGCAAAACTCATGATGTCCTCATTCTTTTTCTTTTTCTTTTTTCTTTTTTTTTTTTTGTTTTGTTTTTTTTTTTGTTTGTTTTTTTTTTGGGGGGGGTTTTTGAGACAGGGTTTCTCTGTGTAGCCCTGGCTGTCCTGGAACTCACTTTGTAGACCAGACTGGCCTCAAACTCAGAAATCCGCCTGCCTCTGCTCCCAAGTGCTGGGATTAAAGGCGTGTTCCACCACCGCCCAGCGATGTCCTCATTCTTAATAGCTGAGTAGTTTTCCATTGTGTCAATGAACCACATTTTCTGTATCCATTCTTCCATCTAGGTTGTTGCTAGCTTCTGGCTATCACAGATAAGGCCACTATGAACACAGTAGAGCAAGTACCCCTGTGGTATGGTGAGGCAAAACACTCTTAAACAACAAAAAGGTTTGTTTTTCTATCACATAAAAAATTAATTCAAGAGACAAATGTCCATGGGACGTACTTGAAGCAGAGCAAAGCTCACTCTTTGATACACTGAAGCTGATGCCTTTGCAGTATAAGAGTGGGTGCTCATATCTACCTATAATAGAATATTATTACTTAACTGGAAGTTGATATCTTCAATGCAGCCCAGTACTCTAAGGAAATGATACAATGGAAAAGAATCAATAAAAATAGATTTTGCGACCTTAAACTGAAGAAATTTTCAGTTTTCTCTAGTCTCTTTATCTAATGTCCATTGACAACTCTTCCAAGACACATTAAACTTATTTATGGAATTGAGCATAAATGCACGTTTGTGTGTGCAATAAATATGATGAGCATGAAAGTGTGAATAGCCAGGCAGGGTGAAAGAGACAGTGAGAGTGGGTAATTCTTCTAAGAGTTCTGAAAAGAAAGTTTTCCTGCTAACTGACAATGCCTAAAGCTGCCCAACGGAAGCCTTGTGTTTGTACCAAGTAAAAGTTCAAGAAAATGAGAGTAGTATGAGGTCTAATATTTACCATGGTATTATTCTTTAAATATATTATTGTATAATTTTAATGTGTCCAACATTAAGCCTTATAAAACAGGCTGCCATTTAGAAAGGAGAAAATGCAGACATAAAGAACTAGTAAACTCAATAAAATGGTTTTGGGTGAAGTTAGGAGTCTAAGGACCAGAAGCACTGGTTTATCTAACAGTTCCTCCACCACCAAAAACAAACAAACAAATAAGCAAACAAAAGTTGCCTATGCTGTAGTGATCCTACAATAATATCCTTAGCAATTTAGTGAGTTATCTCTTTATTTGTTTCTAATTCTATAAGTATCCAAATTACTAAGGGGAATTAGCTCACATTTTGGCTAACCTTGATGATAACTGTGATAAAGGTAGTTGGTATTTATTCTCTATCTAGAATATATAATAACTTTATTTAACTACTTCTCCACTTCATAAGTTGAAAAATGTTTTTCTTAATAGCTAACCTAAATAAAATATTGTTTTATAGAATATATACCAAATAACCCCACCAATAATGATGATCTATCTAAAATACAGTTCTCATAGCTAATGTTACCCAGTGATGCCTGTGATTGGATATTTCTTTATTGTTTGTAGTTTTTAAGTGCTTGACTATTGTCATTTTCCAAAATACAGGGTCCTATGGTTCTCTCATTTTGTGTTGTTTTCTTTTCCTCTTGGCCTATTGGTAAGCTGGAAATCGATGCTTGCTAAAGTCTTTGGTGTTTTAAAATTAATTCTAAGTATTTGAAACTGAATACAACCTTCTTTCTTCCCTTTGAGTGCTACTGGCAAGATCTATTTAATCTTTCAGAAAAGACAGGAAATAATTTCTTGTGGAAAAGGACCACACAAGAAGTTAGGTCTGAAGGGAAAAGCGAACCTCAGAGCTTCAAACTTCGTCCTAAACTCAAAACAAAAGGCTGTTCCTTCCTTCAACCTCCTATGCAATTTGATTAAGAAATCCTCCAGAAAAGCAGAGAAGCCCTTGTCTCAGGGAAAGTCTATGAAAATTCTTTGAAGAAAACAAAGACTATGAATCTCATTAAAAGGACCCCAGGGCTGGGTACTGGAGATAGTGCAATATAAACATTCCTGCAGATGACCTGGACTTTGTAGTCTGGAAAGAAATCCTGTCTGCTATACCATGGTCACAAGGCTCCACCACTCTGCCGGGTGTGTTTTGTTGTGTGTAGACAGCTGAGAGTCATTTCCTCATTTTGATTCTAAACGAAGCTGGACACTCCCTTTCCATTTCTGAAAAGTAATCTCTGTGAGAAGGTTGCTGGCATGTTTACCCAGTGGGCTTGGAGCCAGTCAGACGACACCTACATTTCTTGGTCCTCCCCCTCTCTGTTTCTCAACCTCCCCTGCTTTAAGATGGCCAGATATAAAAAGTTGCCAGTCGGGATGCCAGAACTTCAAAGGGCTGTCACAAGTGTACACAAAGGCGCATTTGTTCAGCTCTTGGATGGAGATACCAGTGGCTTCCAGGCACAGAGAACCCAAGGTTTCAATTCTTTTAACTTTTTGCTTGTACCATCTGGCAGACGAAGGCGCCTTTATTTCATTCCATAGCTTGTCCAAAGGCTGACTGAATAAAAACACCATTTCAGTCTTATAATCTACCTCGGCCTTTAAATTGTCCCTGGCACCTTAAGGTCATCTCTGCTTCTGGAACTAATTAAATGATAGGATTTCTCAAATCAAACCTTATTTGTCTTCCAATGTACTGGGCCCTAGATTCTAGAGATAAGCATGGCAGATAAGTGTCTAAGTACCTACATTTGTGTCATAAAGATATTTATCACAGTTCCATAAGAAATGTTAAAAGAGCATAAAGAACATTCCATTTTATTCTCTCAAGATCTACTTTTACTGATAATATTCTATTTTATTCTAAACTGTAAGGTGTGAACCAAGCCATATCTCTAACATTGCACAAGGTAAAGCATGAGCCTAGAGTAAAGGGCTTGCACAGATTTGCTGATGACTGTGTCCTAAAAGTTGTCTCACAATGTGGCCCAGGGTGAATGTAGCTATTTAAAAGGACAAAGATATATAGACCTTGTGAAATGAAGTCTGTACATTCCATCTCCAAATAAGACTGTATTTTATTTATATGAGAAATCAAATTCAAGACACAGGTATCTATATCATACTAGGTCACCCCTAGCTAATCAATTCTGCAAACCTCTGTGGTGCTATCAGGGAGTCCAGCCAGGACCTGTGATGCTTGTCTTGAAGCATATCTTAATGCTGAAGATGGAAAACTAATTCACTAGTATACAAGATAATATGTATTCAGGGTCATGCAGAAATTTTAATGGACACAGCAATAAGAATTTTTTCTAACTTAAAATCCCTATTTACCGTCAAGATATATTTATCTCCTCTTCCCCATGTCATAACTTAAAAATAAGCAATACTTAGAAAACCATGATTTAGACATTGTTCATCAGGTAGCACATGACACTAAGAGAAGAAATAACTATGATAACCCTAGCTTAGCTCCATGGAGGGTTTTCAGGCAAACACTGGGCAAGCTATAACCTAGTGAAAGCCCAAAAGAGCCCTGAATTGAGCTGCCAGTGCTGAGGGTCCAGGGAAGCCAGACAGCGAGAGCTAAGAGGCCAATTCTCAAAAGAAGAGAGCTGGAAGAAAGGTATACAGTGGTGTCTCTGTAGCCTTTAGCTGAAGTTAAGCCAGCATGGAGCAGAGAGAAATAAAACTCATCAGGAGAAAGAGCCACTGCCTGGGACATCAGTCCTGAGATGACATGAGAATAAAACGGATTCGATATTCAGTAGACACAGTGGAATGTCTTGGCAATTCATGGAACATCAAGCAGCATGCTAAGAGTGCTATGTCATGTGGCCAAAGACAACTTATTAGGGCAGTCTAGGCATAGTCTCTGACTCCTAACCCTGGAAACAAGAAAATGGGTCTTCCAGGGTATCTGGCACCCTCTTCTCACTTCTGTGAGCACCAGAAATGTAGCGAACAAATATGCATGCAGGCAAAGCGACCATGTGTAGTCAATGAACTGAAAGATGAGAGCATTGGACAAATTGTCCAGGAGATCTGAAATTGCTGAAAAAAGCTATGACAAACACAGGTTAGTCATTGTCAGGAACAACAATCTTTAAGGCATTTCAGAAAAAAAAATCTGGAGATTGGTTGATGAATGTAAGTTAGAAAGCAGTGAGTGGTATAGTCAGATGATACAAAATTTAATATTAAGGGCCATGATAAGAAAAAGCAAGGGGGTGGTAAAAAAATAAATAAATAAATAAATAAATAAATAAATAAATAAATAAATAAATAAAAAGGAGTCCTGTGTCAGAGTAGGGAAAGAGCCGTCTGGGACTGAGGGCTATTCCAGTCCCACTAAGAGTAAGCACTGACATGTGTCAGAGTGACTGCTGATTTCTCAACCTTGGGGACAGTTATTAGAGGACCATCTTATCTCTCCACAAATACTCATTCGTCATTATCTCTTATGTCCACGGGAAGTTTGACTTGAGATTGTGACTTCATCCTGACTCTAGCATCTGACTCCCCAGTCAAACAGAAAAGCAGAAGACTCAAGAGGAAGCATGAAGGGAAAACCCAGACAATTACTCTCTTCTACCTGGCTAGTTCCACAGATGAATCAAATCCTCTGGATAGTATTATGAAACTTGATGTCCCTGTGAGCTAGTAAGCTATGAGGAACTTATGTTGGCAACAACCCCAGCCCATCTCCTTCCTTGTTGTGAACAGTGTGTCCATTGTTCAGCAAGACTGCCACATGCTTATTACACAGCTATGCACACAGTGTGATGGAGGCCGTGCTCCTACCGGCGTGCTGCTCACCTGTGACATAGGCTCACGGCTCAGTTTTGCTGCTAATGGAACCGTGAGTCTAACCCACTCACTCATGCTATTAGAATTACCTGTCATTCTTCTAAAGTTGGTCTTAGAAGCCTTTGGCTGGAAAGAGAGTTGTTTCCTTCTTTGGTTTGTTTCTTTGCCTCTTAGGCTTGAAAGATTCTATAGTACGTTTTCTTTTACACAGGAGAATCCTAGTTGTGGCTTCCTTCAGATTGCCGTCTGTCAAGATAATAATCTCATGTTTTGGGGGGTTCAGGGGGACACGATTCTGGACTAAATTGCATGGCTTGTCCTCCCAAACAAGCAGGGAAGAACACAAGTCCCATTACCACCTTGTGGTGTCCTTTGGTTTCCGATCTCAGCTGCTATCTATCACCACCACGTGACTGCAGACAATTCCAATGGTTAATACTGGTTTTGTTTTTTCTTGTTGTTGTTGTTGTTATTGTTTTTTACTTATTTATTCACTGCTCCCTTCCCACTCACCCCCCCCCCACAACCCTTCCCCCATCTCTCCTCCCCATCTTGTCTGAATGGGTGTGTCCCCCACCCCCTGCCCCGGGTATCCCTCCCACCCTGGCACTTCAAGTCTCTTCGAGGCTAGGCACTTCCTCTTTCTTCCACTGAGGCAGCCCAGCTAGTAGAACATATCCCACAAACAGTCTTTTGGTCTAACCCCTGTTTCAGTTGTGCAGGGCCCACATGAAGGTCAAGTTGCACATCTGCTACATATGAGTGAGCAGGCTTGAGAAGATTGCCTGGGAGGCTGGTGCCTGCAAGATTTCCAGGGCTGTGTGGATTATATGTGGGTCCAACAATTTCATCTTTGCCCTCTCCCTGATGGTAGAGGATTGTCTCTCTCTCTGAGTCTACACAAATGAGATCAGTCTTAAGATGGAACCCACGTTTCTCTTAGTCAATATATAACAGTTATCAATTTATGAAAAGTCAGCACACTGATATTTCTTTGCTCCTTCCTGAATTTCAACCACAGACAATATAAGGTGTACGGGGTGACCAGGTTTATCAGCCCTCTCTGGTTTTCATTCATTTCAGCCCTCATGGATTGTCTACTATTATGAGAGGCAACCAAAAAAGGAGTGAATTCGACTTGGTTCTCTCTTACCTACTATGGGTTTAGAACTGGTGCTCGTACATACCTAGTCAGTGGTTTGTAGTGATAGGAGCTCCTTCATCCCTATCTAATGGTGTGAGAATAAGGACCTAATGTCTCATAGAGATCTCATTACCAGAGCATGAAGTGAAAGGAGACCCTGAAACCATTTCTCCTACCCAGAGTTAGAATAAATTACCAATTGACATAACTTTCTCCCAGAGGTTTTTTTTTTTTGTTTTGTTTTGTTTTGTTTTTAATTGTCTTAGAAAATATATCCAAGACCCATTAAAGCCCAGTACCTTTTATGGCTAACAAGCTTTCATAAGATAGGCAGGAATTTCTTTAGTCTTGCTTCACACTCTTTCTTCTGTTAAATATAATATAAACTCATTGTCTTAGAATTACATTATCTGTGAGGATGTTTTTATAATGATGTCTCCATCTACCTACCAAGCCAGCTGTGTGTGTGTGTGTGTGTGTGTGTGTGTGTGTGTGTGTGTGTGTGTGTAATTTCACAGAAGGAGAAGCCAGGAAGGGAGGAAGCAAGGAAAAGAGAAAACAGTGGGGAGAGAGAAAGAGAAAAGGGAGGCAAACAGCAGAGGAAGGGGGAGGAGCAGAGAGGACAGGACAGCACAGGACAGAATAGGACAAGACATGAGGAGAAATACTTGCCTGACGTTAATAATGGGGGTTTGACAGTAGTAGGTTCAGGTGAATATCTTCACTTCTTTATCTGCATCCTAAAGTTTCTCAATGTCTCGTGAACAAGATGTAGAGAACCCTTTGGTTTTGTAATTAAGGATAATTGTTCGTAATTCATAACACTTCATATTATTTCTAGAATATTTCTTCATACTACTTTACTATTTCCAAACTTCTCATAATATAGCTGTTTCTCTTTGGAAAAAAATGAAAGTAGTTTTAAAAAATCTTGCAAAGGCATTCAAGTCTTTGGGGACCTCTTGGAAAGTATGTCTCCAAATCTCTAGCTGGAGGAAGAAGTGTGAAATGTAAGTTTGTGAGAAGCAGCCACTTAGCCTTCTGATGACCCACACTTGCCAGGCTAGAAATTGTGGGTGCCCTTAGCCCACAATTTCCAATGCACTCAAATAACATTTGGAAGCACATCCTTGGTTGTGTCCCTTGCCTTCACTTAAGGCAGCCTCCAGAAAAAGAAACAGAGGCCTACTTCCTAATTTCTTTTGACCTGCCCTCCCCAAAAGACACCCTACATGTGTGGTGACTTAATCTCAAAGAGACTGATTAACTGCATAAAACCTATTGCTATAGAATTCAGAAGGCAAAGACTCTGAACACTGTAGTAGAAATAGATAGTTTGACTAATGGAAATACCTTTACTGTTATACTGAGGTTTTGAGACAAGCAATAAATCAACCTAAGGGGCCAAAGAGATAGCTCAGCAGTTAAGAGCAAACTGTGCTTGCAGGGGACCAGAGTTAAGAATCCAATGCTTCCTGACTCTCAGAGCATTTGCATTTACGTGGACACACCCAGACAGATACACTCATAGCTAAAAGTAATAAAAACATGTTTTTGAAAAGAAAGAAAAAGCTCAGGATTCAAAAAAGGGGGGAAGAAAATCGAGATAGAAACATGCACAAGGGAGCAAGAGGAGGAACCTCAAGAGAAGTGGGCAGAAGAGCAGCTGTCCTAATTGCATGAGAGAGTTTTTATTCCTTCTAAAATATATTTCATTAATGCTACTAATGAAAGGAAGAAGAGAAGAAGCTTAAGTTGAGATCTGTGTTTGGTTCATTCTAAATATTTTAACATTTGACCAACTTTGCAGAATTCAAAGAGATTAATAGTGAGGAAAATATACAAGTTATAATGGGAAGTGGGGGGGAGGTATCCATGTGTATTTTATTTATTAGGTAGTATTATAAAAATTTGGAAAGAGAAGCAAACACCTGTCTTGATTCTGTGCTGATGAAACTATGTCTTCAGTTATGGCAGCATGAACTGTTGACCAATGACCAAACTCTACACAGAAGAAACAGGAAACATGAGACTTACCAGAATCCACAGTAGATTCTCTCTCTCTCTCTCTCTCTCTCTCTCTCTCTCTCTCTCATACTTGTCTGATTCCTATAATGTAAAGATCTAAATTGAAAAGCATAATAATAATTGATTCCTTAAACATCTCGTTAAGCGCTATAAAAGAATACTCAGTGTCTAAACAGCTGTTAGAGGTGTGGCTGTCCACATAGGCATGGGGGGGGGAACATTTTGACTTCTTTAAAAATAAAAGTTTGATATCGGTGTATAAGAAAATCATGTGCTGATAGGAATGTTCTGGAACAATGTCCGATTTGTTTTAAAGTGGTTGAGTATTCCAGTACACATTTGTGCTGTTAAATTCTTAACTCCAGTGTGTTTCTAGAGGGTGTGAGGGTTCCTCTCTTTTCTCTAGTCTTAACAAGTAAATAGGATCTTGTTCTGTTTAGGAAAGTAGCCTGCTTTGTCCCTTGTAAATTCCAGGAAATCCAATTTGGGGCCAAGTCTCAAAGGAGAAGTCTATCCATTTGTAAAAAGCTTTGCTGTGTGTATGTCCCTGATAAAGAGTCTGATTGACTCCATTGCTCTTTGAACATTTTGTTTATCCACCTAATTATCTTGGGAAAGCTGATATATGCTTACTAAGTTAAAAATAAGGAATTATACAGTAGAGCCAACCAGTAAAGCAGGCACACGCTGAAAAGTCACAGGAGTTAGCACAACTCATCTTCTTTTGATAGAATATCCTATTCGGGACTAAAGAGCTGAAAAATAACTGCTTTTCATAGAGGAAAGGGTACCTCACTGACCACGCTGTTAACATGATTTGTTTTATGAGCCATACGATCATGTCAGGTCTGTATAAATCACTGTAATTAAATTCCAATAAGCACTCATGTACGTAACCACATTTATGAGCTCATTTTTCTCTCTGAGTTTCTCACCACTTGGTTTTTTTCAGGTACTTGAAGTCCAGACTTGCTGCAGCATAGTGCCCTCTTCTGGTCAAACTGAAACACTGAATTACAAGAAAGGGACTTGGGAAAGAAGGCAAGCTGGAAAGGGAGAGAGGCTAAGGGGATGGTCAAGGAAAGAGAACGAAGGTAAAAGTGACAGTTAACACGCTAATCTGGGACACATATCCAACCACTGCCTTTGTCACATTTTAGAACTAAAGTTATATTTAGTAAACTGAGTTTGTTTCCGTTGTAAAATAAATTAGGTTTGAAAGATCAAGAACTAACTGAATTGCTATTCAACGTGTTCTAAAGTTGATATATGCCATTTACTGTTTTATCATGTTCAAAGAGAAACATGTCAACTAGTCGTTCTCTTATCCTAGAGTAGCCAAAGTGGCCCTGAGGCCATGAGTCTCTCACTCTAGTGGACATCAAGGGCTCCCTCTGAAACACGACCTAAGCACCATGCTAAGATTCTGAGTTACTGTGATCCCAGATTTAAGATTCTCAAGTGTCTTACCTATCTTTGAGGACAATTATGAATTTCTCTATTTCTCTCAGTCAGAACACAATGGTCACTGTGTAGCCCAACAAGTCCCTGTAAACCTTGACTAGATACTGTGCATGCTAATCAACTACTGTCCGTCCTGACTAGCCACTGTGCACCCAGACTAGACATTGTGCACCCAGATTAGACACTATGCATCCAGACCCTGCCATTGTACACCCAAACTAGACATTATACACCCAGACCAACCACTGTGCACCCTGACTACATCCTATGCACCCAGACCCAGGTACTGTGCATGCAGACCCAGCCATTTTCCACCCAGACCAGACACTGCACCCAGACTAGACACTGCTCCCAACCCCAAGCCCTGTGCACTCAGAACCAGTCTTTGAGCACCCTGCCCAGCCATTGTGCATACCCTGACTAGCCTCAGTCCTCTGCAAGTGCTTCCCCCAGCAGGCGTGTGAACAGCATTATCAACAACAGCCACAGTTAACTGGTTTTCCCTGAATATTTCCTATACAATAGGGACTTTGTTCCAGTTTCTTTATATTTCCATAGCCCTTACACAGTTGTAGCTTTGAAAATGCATCTCTTCTTTCTTTATTACAAATTCTGTGTAGGGTGAAACAGAACAGAACATATATACACCTACCACGAGTGGCAAGTGTAAAATTCCTCCTCCTTTCCTTTGCCATGTAAATTAAATAATAATTAACTTTAGATTAATTAGATCAGGGTCCTTACTAATCTTGGAGAACTGGTTGCCTTCAGAGTTGTTCAAAGATCACGTTCTGGGGAACAGAGAAATTACTAACTGATGTTAACTTCCTTCCAAATATTATAAACATGCCGTTCCTCATACTCCTCTCAAACTAATTGATCCATGTCCCATTCTGCTGTTCCCTTTCCCAGAAGTGCAGTCATGTTCTGATCCATTTTCTCTGGGTTGTTTATGGACTGAGATGAGGAAAAGAAGCAGAGAAATCTTGAGATTAGTTCTCCTGGAGTCTAATCCTTTCCTGGGATGTCTACTCAGAGCTCAGCCTCTTTCAGCAGCACTAGTAAGCAGACACTGGAAGGCTTTGCTTAAGAATGCTTTCACCCCACCTGCTCTATAACTCTTTTGCCACCTATGAGGTCATCTACTCCCTATCCTCCCTCCCCCTGTATGTGGGGGTGGGAAAGATCTGCAATGCCCCTGGCAACAGTCTCAGTAAAAGAGTTTGGTTGAGTTGTTTACTATCCTTGAAGCAACACTAGACAGGAGATGAAAACAGAAGAGGTGAACTGGAGTCATGCACCCAACATTAGAAAAGAAAAGGCAACGTTCTAGACAAATCACATGGCTTGGGAACAGGGCAAGGACCTAGCAGGAAAGAAAATTGCTTACTAAATGCTCCCTCTTGAAAACTTACAGGAGAAGATTTTTCAAGAAGTAAAAGATTCATAACCCTATGATTCAAGAATCTGGAAGTGAGTGTGACTCATTCTGGTTGCAAGGCAGAGAAAAGGCTGTTCTGACTGAGTAACTAGCAATCTCTAGAGAGGAGCAGGGAAATGAGGAAGCTGAAGAATGCTCTGTGGATACACAGACCACAGGAACAAAAACAAACAGAAAAGTAGGCTAACAAGACTAATTTCCAGATGAAACATCTCTACATTTTTATAGTCAGTAGAGCGGCTTTATTCGTAGTTTTTGCAGCAAAAACAATGGTCAAAAACAGGAGATTTATTCCTTAGGGCAAATACAAGACCAAAGGATATAAGGAAAGAATGCCTGTGGGCTGGGGCTATAGCTCGGTGAGTAGAATGTTTGCCTGGAATGCACAACACCCTGAGCTTGATCCCCTTTAATCCCAGCACTTGAGAGGTAAAGGCAAGAAGATCAAAAGTCAAAGAGCATCTTTGGCTACATGGAAAGTTGGAGGCAGACTGAGCTACATGAGACATTCTTAAGAAAGAGAAGAAAGGGAGGAGAAGGGAGGGTAAGAGAGGGGAGAGGAGAGGAGAAGAGAGGAGAGGAGAATGCCTACTTAGCCTCTTTCAGTCATGGGAGAGATGAGTCTGCATCACCAAGTAGCTGTTCTTATCCTAAGTAATCTAAATCAATTTCA
This sequence comes from Mus musculus, assembly GCF_000001635.26. NCBI lineage: Eukaryota > Metazoa > Chordata > Mammalia > Rodentia > Muridae > Mus > Mus musculus. The sequence continues at coordinate 35,834,094 of NC_000078.6, forward strand.
CTAGCGTGAAAAACTAACCTGCTCAAATATTGTATGATTTGTTCTCTTACTGCCATCTTGTGAAGTTCTAGACAAAGTGGATGACATTATCTCCATAGAAAATGTCTTATTCCTTCCTAGAAGACAGAAGCCATGGATGGAGTGCCAGCGGCTTGCTGCACCTTGATACTGAAAGCCAAGTACTAGAATACTGAGGAGCACAACGTCAACCACTGGCTTGCTCCTCTTCTGGAACTTGTTTGCCTCTGGGTGGTAAAAGGGTAACATGTTCCCCGACTTAGAACCAATTTTAACAGCATTGAAAAATGTAGATCCAATTCTGTATCAGCTTATCTTAAACCAACAAGATAAGAGGAGAGAGACATTTCGTCAATACAGTCAAGGGTCTGATTTGGCTGGGCCTGGAGTGGGGAGCAACCCCACATCCTCTAGGGACTCTTAAGATCATCAAATGGCTTCACATTAACTGCATTTCCTAGTAGAAAAAGTGCAGCTTGGGCAAGCAAGAGTTCTCAAAATGTGACTCAATGATAGTTTGGTGGGGACAAAGAAGGAAACGCTGGGAGAATTGGGGCTTGGGGTTCTTTTGTTTTGTTTTCAACCTCAGCAGGGTCTGAGGGCACAGTCTCTGTCCAGATGGTGTCTCTAAAAGACAGAAGATGTGAGAAGCACAACCGGTTCCTCCAGCTGCTTGAGCAGACCTGAGTCTCCAGAAGTACATGACACATAATGGGGTCCGACATACCAGAGACACACAAAATGGTGCCAAGCCCAGGGCATTGCCTGCTTCCTGCCCTCTGTCCACAAACACACTGCTAGGACATGCTGTTCCTCACGTACACCCTCACATTACACAGTTGCACACCATTCAAGATTATTGGACTATAGCTGACTGAATGAAGTATGTATACATATGCCAGTGAAATCCTGAATTAACCTAGATCTGCACTCTGGTGCTGGTCTCCAAAGTCTTCTTCCCAGATAACTCATTGTGTCTTCACCACCCTCACCCTCCATGCTACTAGAACAACTCCCCACAAAGGTCTACTTTAGAAATGGTGCTTTGTATAACAAGTTCCAGGACAGGTGATTGGAGACTTCTAAAAATGGCCAACTAGACATGAGTATCTGGATGCCCTGGAGATTTGCAGTTGTACAGAATTATCTTTACTTCTTTGCTTTGATAAAGACGGTTATTCTGTGGATTTTCCATCAAGAGTTTTATCAATATGGTTTGTAATGTTATTTAAGAAAAATGGGAAAATGGTTCAGTGTTTCTACAATCAGGTAAAATGTAAGTGATTGGATAACCATGAGGCATCCCAGTTAAAAGATGGACGTTGAAAATGGTATTTCAAGGACAATTCGAGGGATCTCATTCATGTCTTTTTGGTCGTTTATGCTTTGATGATGGTAGGAAAGGTCCATTTACAAAGCACAGAGGATGTGTGAAGTCAAAGAGGAGAGTGAACACATTACACCCAGAAACAAGACTTAAAATAAGTGTTCCTTTGGAGAAGACAAAGATAAGCACCCTATGCTGGTAAGATGTCTAGAACACCAGCCACATAAACGTAAATGTGTCGGAGGAGAATTAATATTGAAAACTTGAAAACTGTACACCGCAATCTCCTTGGGACATTTTATATGCCCACTCCATACTCAAGAGTGTTTTGAGGTTTTTGAGGTTCTAACTTCAGAAGTAATCACAGGGAGAGCAGCGAGAAGGCCTCATACCTAGACATGAACAACTCCTGTTACAAGAACTAGAAACAGACTACTAATGAATGAATCGGTTCTCAGGCTGGCAGTGAGGATGCCACAATGGAAGGGAAGGAAGTGGGAATGGGCATCCTGCCTGGAAGACCGAGGGGCAATGAGCCTCTCCTGCAGAGATTCAAAGTAGAAACGAAGATGGGTATCTCAGATGTCAACCACAAAAAGAGAGAAAAATATCAAGCTCAACAAAAAAAGGAATTTCCCTCAGACCATGCTGTCCAAATGCAGCAGGGGTTACCTCAAAAGTAGTGAGTCCTCATGAGGATGCAAGTAGAGAACATTTGTCCATGGATGAACGAAGCAGCATTTTGGTCTCCCCCCAACACAGAGGGCTTATGCTACCTGGTTCTGTAATTTTCAATATTAAATGTAATCTGAGCTTAAGTTTGTAACGAACCCAATTTCCATGAACCCGTTAAACCCCTCGGTCATATTGGAATCCCAGTTGAAGACAGTCAAGTGTCTCAGGAAGAGTCTTACTTATATTGCTAACCATCACTGGTGACAAGGGATGGAGCCCACAGGATGGCCCTCCACACCTCTTCAGAGGCCTTGCTTGAAATCCATGATGAGAAGAAACTACACTGGAAAGAAGCAAAGGGAGACAGACAGCCTGTGGTGGCCAGCATAAGCTGAGTGCAACGTGGAAAGCAAAATGACCCTGAAGCCACCAGGACTTCCAATGGCTCAGGAGCATAAGTAGCCACAGTCCAGAGAACCACCACAAAATTAGAGGGGACTCTCCAAAGCTAAGAGAAGACGGAGTGGTAACAGGTAAGACTTGTTGACTGGGCAAATGGCAAGCAGAGCCCAAAGTGGGAGGTTGGTGGCTCAGGACACACAGTGCAAGTCAAGCTTAAAGATAGTGTGGTCTCCTTCCTCCTCTTTGAGCTTCTGAGAAGTTAATATCGTCATTAAATCATCTATCCACAAAACTGCATTTTTTGACCCTCTGAACCAACTCGTTCCTTTGTATTCCCTCTGGGATACGCAGTAGAGAAACATAAGAAGACAGACAACATGAATACCCGTCGGTCCTTGCACTGACTGTGTCTTTTCCATGGTAAATAATAATAATAAATAATAATAAAAAAGTATGAAGCACCTGTGCTAGAATCAACCTTAAAGTCTACTATTCTTTGTACACCTTCATAAAAGAGAAAAGTTCAGATGAGCAGTTTGTAAAGGAGAATGCCTTTACTCTGAGCTCCTGCAGCTCAGATCAAAGCCACCAGCCTTCTCAGCATCAGGAGAACACACACCCTGAGCTCTAAAAACAGCCAGAAAGCTGAGTCACAGCAGATTAAATAAACACACCAAGTTGGATCAAAAAGTAAATACAAAGCCTCTGCTGAAAAAGTTTGTATTTACAGAAATCCTGTGACTAAAAGCAACTTAAATTTGGATCAACACAAAACAAGTTTCCTAAGTTTACATGGACTGTACAACAGATCCAGGGGCCCAGGGGCTTCACGGGCCATGTGGTAAAGTCTTAAAAAGTGGCTGACTCATCAAAAGTATTTTTAGCAAAGAAAAGAACCATCTTTTAAACAGCAGTAAATCTAGTCTCAGACTAATTTTGCCAGCTTATTGGCTTATTGATATATATATATATGCATTCTGGTTCCCCTGATCACACCAAGGTCAATGTCAAGGCTACAGATGCTGTCCATCATACAGTGCAACATTGTCCAAACATATGTGGTTACTTTGGAAGCAAAAAGCTACAGTATAATTAAATAAGTTATACTTCTAAACAAAGCTAATCTGTAATATACCCCAGTGTTTAGAGAACAAGTTGATCTGACTCAATCTCCAACTACCTTTTTGTTTTGTTTTTATTCTCATAAAACAATAACACAAAGAAAACAAACACCAACAAAATTCATCCAGAGTCACCAGACTCGCATTTGGCCGGCCTGCATTTGGTCCTGCAGGGTATCCGATCAGGCAGACACCCTTTGATGGTTCCTTACAGAGACTTGCTGTACCTCATGCAGGCTAATGCAGTGAACAAAATGAGGCTTGGCCAGGGAGATGGCTCATAGTGGGTAAAGGCACTTGCCCAACAAGCCTGATGACCACAATTTAATCCCTGGGGTTCTATCATGGAAGGAGAGAATAGACTCCAAAAAATGGTCCTCTGACCTCCACTTGCATGCTGTGGCATTCTGTCTCTGTCTCTGTCTCTCTATCTCTCTGTCTCTGTGTGTGTGTGTGTCTTCCTCTCTGTCTCTCTGTCTCTCTGTCTCTGTGTGTGTGTGTCTTCCTCTCTGTCTCTCTGTCTCTCTCTCTGTCTCTGTCAGTCTCTCTGTGTGTGTGTCTTTCTCTCTGTCTCTGTGTCTCTCTGTGTCTCTCTGTCTCTCTGTCTCTCTCTGACTCTCTGTCTCCCAATCTTTCTATTTAAATGTTGATTCGGTAGACAATTAAAATTCAGCACTGAGTGCCACCAAATGGATCATTGAGCTGTGGAAACAGGATATCCATCATACCCAATATGGGAATGGAGGGAGTTTAGGGAAAGCTTTGCAGAAACTCTCTCTGTGTGAGCTCACTCATGTGTGATCTCACAGAAATTTTGAGCTGAATGGTAGCAGTGGGTTCTAGGAACACAGTGGGAGGAGTGGAGAAAAGACTGGCCTGTAGGGAACAAGTGAAGGCCTAAGCAAATATGCATTGTTGCTATGGGTGTGACCATGTCAAGGATCCCAATGCCTCAGTGCCATAGGATTGGCCAAGCCTTCCCTGGATGAGGCTCAGAGGGATGGCAAAGCCTTCCTCAGGTCTACATGCAAATGTTAGCCCTGAGTACAGAAAATGCCCACCATAGTTTTTCTCCTAGGATGTTTACAGTCTGCAGACGGCTCCCTTACAGAGACTGCTCCTCCTGAGATAAGCTAAAGTGGCCTCCTTGTTTATCTGTAAGTAGTAATCCCACCTCCTGTTTCAACTCTATATGATAAACATGCTTTGCTTCCAGCATCCTGCAAGTCTCCATCTAGGAGCCCAGGCCACCCAATCCCTGTATTTGTATACAAGTCCTTTGTCCATTCTCTCCTCACCCTCAGTCAGGGTTCTGAAAGTCAGTTTATACAAGGATTCACCATTAGCCAATGAGTGCTACATTGCAGTTAGCAGCAAGTGGCTCTGGATGCCACTGCACTTTTGGGGCACTGGTCTCCAACAGCTGTGGACTACAGGTCTCAAAGGGCTGGAGGAAAGGATTGTGAATGTTGTCACCATAAGAACTAGAATGAATTGAAGAAGATGGACTTTATTTTATTTTGTTGCATCTTCATGTATAGGAATATGTATATATTCGAAGAAAACAAAAACAAGTTTCAAAATTTTTAGAAGCTATTGAACATAGAAGCAAAACATCACAAGAGAATGGGACTTCTCAGCTGACGACATAACACTCTGTCAGGACATATAAGTAGGACCCAGTCTTCTGAAACTCACTGGTCATTCAGGGCCATTGGCATGGCTGAGGGGCAAGGGAATCACAAAAGCTGAGGCAGAAAATCAGGCAGGGTCAGGTCTTCTACTGCTAAGTGTACCATGGGAAAAAGCATGGCTTCCTCCTACCTACAGATGCTGGGACCTACTAAAGGGGGGTGCTACATGTTGCTGTGGTTTCTCATCCAAGGCAGCATCTAGCTTGGGTTTCATAAGGCCATTCTAGAAGATGTCTTGGTAAAACAGAGTGGAATCTGGAAGAAAGGACATAAAAGATTGTTGATAAGCATGCAAGTGTCTAATGTTGAGAGCCTGGAATAGTCAGTAGAAGTATATGGAGAAAGAAGAAAGGATGGAGAAGAAAACTAAAAAGATATGCATCACCAGGTTGGTGGAGTGTAGAGAATGAGTGACAGGGCATCTCGACTGCTGGGAGATGGTATACATAGTCATCTGCAACTCAAGAATCTGGAGGCCAACATCTCTTAGAATGTAGCTAGATATAAACTCATTGATGATTCATATTAGGCAAGTGACAATGTCAGACATGTATGATACAAGAGAGACAACAAAAAGCATACATGGCCTACTGTGATAGTCAAAACAAAGAGAGTAAGGAGAACAGTAAACAGGAAAGATGAAATAAATAGAGGAGAAATATGAAAGTTTCCAGATCTATGGCTTTGGTGCCATAATAGCCCAGTAACACAGAGATCTACCTTCCTCTTTATTTCCCCAATCAGAGCAAGTGAACTACACCAAGACATTCATTTAGTCATCAATACAGACATTTATTAATTTGCTGGTCTCTAGCACTGAAAGATGTTCCAGAAACACAAAAAGGACAAAGTAAATATTTACACATATGCCTGCATACAAACACTGGGTAGAAATAGCATTAACACTAATCTGAGCACACTCAGATATAATTGACTTTCTAGTCTACACACTTGGTCTGAAAGCTGTGAAGACTGCAATCGTCTGGAGCAATTACAAGACCTAGTGTTAGTGCTAAAGAAAATGCTTTGACTTTATTTCTTTAAAGATTTGTTTTATTTCACATGTATGAATCATTTGCCTGCATGTATACAAGTGTAGCAAATACATGCAGTGCCTGCAGAGTCCAGAAAAGGGCATTGGATTCTCTGAAACTGGAGGTGCAGACAATTGTCACCTACCAGTTGTTTGCAAGGAATAAAAACCGAGGCCCTCTGCAAGGACAGCCTGTACTCTTTTTTTTTTTAATTAGGTATTTTCATTTACATTTCCAATGCTACCCCAAAAGTCCCCCAAACCCTCTCCCCTACTCCCCTCCACCCCATTCCCACGTCTTCAGCCTGTACTCTTAACTGCTGAGCCATTTCTCCAGTCCCACAACCATGTTTTGAATCAAAACAATGTAGACAATAAGAATGACCGTTAACTCCCATATGGCTATTAAGAAGTCTCAGAATAGCCCAATGGAATTTTTATAAGCAGCATTCCAGAATCGTTTTTGAGTTCTTTACTTGTTTGACATGCTTGAAATCGGGCATCTAAGATGAATCAATTAAAGCTAGAGAAATGTTAGAAAGTGCACTTCTTTTTGATGTGTAGACATTTTAAAGATTGCCCAAGACTGTCTAAAGGTTATTATTTTTATGAAATGGGGAATCCATAACCCTTGGTAGTGATGGGGACAAATGGTCAAGTTGTAGGTAATCTGGAGAAGAAGGAACATCTTCCTTTAAGCCTCCTCTTAAAGAAAGCTAAGTAGAAAGCTTCTGACATCTCTCTAATCCCCATCTCTCCTCCTCCCTCTCTTTTTTCTTCCTCCCTCTCCCTCCTCCTTCTCTCTCTCCTTAATTTTCCTTGAGGTATGACTTCCTTCCTCTACTTCTTCCAGGTTTAACGTCAAGCAAAGATGGGAAAACCTTTCTCTGAGCCTGAGGAAGATGGGGTCCTTTCATTCACATGCTCTTCATTCCTTTAAGAGCCATGATTGGCCTGTAGAGTGTATATTCTGCAACTCTCTTGTTAAATATAATATGATTATTCATTTTGTCCATATTTTAGCAGAACGCTTTCTGCTTTTTCTTTTTAGGAGCTTATTGATAATAAATAAAGCCTCCTTTTTTTTGTACATCTGTATGATAACACGCAACTCATCAAATTCTTACATTAGTGCTAAAGTTTTAAGATAGAATAACTTGGATTTTTAATTTCCACAAAAGAGATGTTTTATATTAATTTTCTGTCTTTATTTCTATTTTAACAAATATTTTAAATTAATATACAACAAACTTATCTATCTTCACCTATTAAGAAAGTTTCAAATATATAAGGCAAGAGAGATGATAGATTGATTGATTGACTGATTGATTTGATGATAGATTATTGATTGACAAATAAACAGATGATAGGTAGATATATAGATGATAGATTGATAGATGATAGGTAGATGTATGGATATATATATATATAGATAGATAGATAGATAGATAGATAGATAGATAGATAGATGATAGATGATACAGAGATAGAGTTAGCAGAACTAAATAAGTTGAGGGCAGAGGGAAATATACTCTCTGTGACTGAATAAGCAATTAAAAGAAGCATCTGATAGGACTTGTCAGAACAATATGAGGAGCAAGTCACCTGACTGACACTTATGGAACACTGTACTTGACTTTCCAGTGTAATGGAACATTTACCAAAATAGAAAATACCCTAGGCCATAAAGCAAGTCTCAACAAATTTCCGAGGACTGAAGTAATACCAAGAATGTTCTCTGACTTCAGCAGGATTAAGTTAAATCAATAACAGAAAGAAAGTTAGAAGGCTTCAAAATTTGTTAAAATTAAGTAATTCTTTCTGAAAGACTCATGGGTCAAATTACAAAAGATATGTTTTACAGCCATACTACTGAGAAAAGAAGCCAGGCGCACCAGGGTACACACACTGTTGATTCCAATTAGGAAGGGCTCCTCTGGGCATTGGCTCCATCGTTCTACCCTGTGTTCTATTGGATGTGTCGTTCATAATCCGTGTGATGATGGGTTTAAATTTTGTTTCTGCTCCAACTAGTATTCTGATTTCCCAAAGCTTTCCATGTACCCAGTGACACAGCCTCAGCATAAGACCAACGTCTCTTTCTATCTAAAGTCTCTTTCTTTATGTGCTCATGTCATATCATGAAGAGCTAAAGAATTTCTTTTAAATGGCCTCTTGTGTGCCTCCTTTACTACCATCACTACTGATCTGATGGAGGGCCCAAGTCTCTGGATAGAGAGCTCCAGTTCCGGAGCCATGTGCCTGTGACGTCCTGCTGTGCCCCAGCTTCCAGCTCTCCTTCCCTTGAAACCACTGTTTCACAGATGCTAGCAGAGGTTCCTTACAACGCACTGGGGAATATATGTTTCTATTCTTACAACTATCTCCTGGGAGCTGGAATGGATGGAAGTGTGTGCTGCTCTTGCAGGGCATCTGAGTTTAGTTGCCAGCACTCCTACTGGGCAGCTCCACAACCACCTGTAACCTCAGCAATCGCGGTGTCTCTAGGATTCATGGGCACCTGCACTCACATGCACATACTCACACAAACACGTGCACACACTGACTTTTAAAGGCAATAAAGGTAAAATTTTACATCTGCAGTTACTTTCTATTAAATGAAGTAGTAGTGAAGTCTTGAGGCTATTAGAGTTTTACATACGGGCCCCACCTGGCTGACTCAGCTTTTTGTTTTTTTATCACTACACAGTTAATCCACTCTTCTGTTTATCTCCCTGTGAACTTCCTCACGTTTACTCTCCTCTTGACCTACCCTTGTCATTTTTGTCCAAACATGTGACTCATATCTACTCCTGTAGAGCATCATACCACAAGAGACTCAATGTTTGCAAGTGCATAAACAGATATACTTAACCCTGGAATCTTGGTTCTTTAATTGTTTTATACATTTTAATACACTTCTTTATTGTGTTGGTATGTATGTGTGTATGTATGCATATGTACACTGAGTTTGTACATGCATTCATTCACACCTGCCATGGCATGCTTATGAAGATCAGAAGATAACTTATAGAAATTGGCTCCCCTACCACATGGAGCCTGGAGCTCCAACTCAGGTCATGAGGCCAGGTGGCAAGCTCCTGTGCCCCCTCAGCCATCTCTCTAACCCCTCAGTTTCTCAATTCTAATCCACAAATAACTATTAGTACTTTCAAGACGCTAAACTCTGTCAAACAAAGAAACGGTAAACAGAAGCAGATAAACTGATGCCAAGCCATTCCCATGGATCTTCTAGACTAACAAATGATAAATATAAATAAATTATGACAGTAACTGTTAATTAGTGACTAAGGTTTAATGTGAAAGGAAACACACAAGACTCCACAAGTTCTACTCACCTTCTCTCCCTTCTGTGCACATAACTGGCAATCTCCGATGTTCCAGAATGTACCCTGTCCAGCACTTCATCCTTTGTAAAAATCCATTTTAGCCCTTATGATCCCCTGGATTTCCTTGTTACTATTCTCTTAGTCTTTGTTTTTACTTTGGTATACTTTGTTTTGTTGTAGTGGTTATATGTGTAGATTGTGTATGTGTCCATGGTACATGCACATGAGTTTGCAGGGGAAGGTGCTCCTGCACATGCATGCGGAAGCAACAGTAGAACATTGATGTCTTCCTCTTTGACTCTCTGCCTTGTTGCATTGGGACAAGATCTGTCACTGAACTCCAGTCACAGTTCTGTATAAGCTGGCTGACCAAAAAGTTCCCACCTGTCTCCAGCTCCACTGATAGGGACACAAACTCATCCACAAATAAAAACATAGAGAGACAAAATATACATGATAAATATATAGCTAAATGATAGGTAGATAGATGATAGATAGGCAGACAGATAATGCATGATAGATACACAGAAAGCTGTAATAGATGATAGATAATACATAAATAATAGGTGATAGATAATAGATAAATAATAGATGATGATGAAGATAGATGGATAGATAGATAGATAGATAGATGATACAGAGAGATAAATGAATAGATAGATAGATAGATAGATAGATAGATAGACAGACAGACAGACAGATAGATGATAGATTCTGTATAGCAAATGAAACAATGAGAAGAGGAAAGAGACACCCTGCATACAAAATGAGAAAAAACCTTTACCATCTGAATTTTAAGACAGGGTATTGATATCTAGAATATATCAATAACTGTAAAAATTAAACTCTCAAAAAATAAATCAACAAATAAGCAAGTTATCTGAAGAAACTTCCCAAAAGAAGAAATATAAATGGCCTATGGACACTGGAAAAGAGTCAACATCCTTAGCCTTTGGGAACATGCAAATTTAAACCTTCTTTGAGAATCCATCTCATTCCAATCTGAGCGACTATCAGCAAGAAAGCAGATGACAATAAATGTCGGTAAGGACATAGGAAAAAGAAGGGCCCTGTACCCAGCCAGTAAGATGATAGAGCTGGTAAGATAGAAATAGAGCTGGTAAGATAGAGCCAGTAAGGAAATTCCACTGTGTAGGAATTTAGTGTAGAGGTTTTAGACAAAAAAAGGTAATAACAATAGATCAAGCCATACCACTCTTCCATGTAATTCGAAAGGACCCTAAGTCGACATACCACAGAAATGCTTACACAGCATACTTATCAACTTATCACTGTACTATTCACAGTACCTATGAAAGTTAACTAACATAAAAGTCTACAGATGGACACACAGACAGACAGACAGATAAGTACATATACACAATGGTATTTTGTACAAATATAAAGAAAAATGAAACCATGACATTTGTAGGAAAATGGGTGGAACTGGAGCTCACTGTGCTAAGCAAACTAAGCCAGTCTCAAAAAGGTAAATTCCATGCTTTGTTCATATGCAAAACATAGATTTGTTTAAAAAACATATGGTATCCACTTTTCATAGTGTTTGGCCGAAAAGAAATGTGTGCATTGCATGTAACATGTGTTGGACACACTGTGGTCATACAAATCACGAGTTCTTTTTTTTTTTAACTGTGCAGAATTTTTTATTTGATATTTTCTTTATTTACATTTCAAATATTATCCCCTTTCCTGGTTTCCTTTCCAAAAACCCCTTATCCCCTCCCCACTCCCCCTGCTCACCAACCCACCCACTCCTGCTTCCTAGCCCTGGCATTCCCCTATAATGGGGCATAGAACCTTCACAGTACCAAGGGCCTCTGATCGCATTGATGACCAACTAGTCCATCCTCTGCTACATATGCAACTAGAGCTATGAGTCCCACTGTGAGGAGCGGGTGTGGCAGCAGTCCCAAGAAGGCGCCCGGGACTGCAGCTAAGTCTTATGACTTGTACCTGACTTCCTCATACACCTGAAAATAAGCCACAACCATCGTGAGAGCTGCGCAGGTGCACCAGGATACTGGTGAATCCATTTTGGTGGAGACATGCCCCTGCTGCCCTGATTAGCTGAAGCTGCGTGCCTGGTGAGGTGACGTGGCCTGCCGTGAGTGGATGAGGGCTGAGAGTATATAAGAATGAGAGGCCCGGGGTTCGGGGGAGAAAGATGAGAAAAAAGATGAAGCGAGAGAGATGAAGACTGAAGTTTTCTGAATAAGCTGCTGTTAGAAGAACTGGTGGTCGTGTCGTTCTTGCTGGTCGAGAGCGGACTCGACATCCCACCATGTATTTTCTTTGGTGATTTAGTCCCAGGGAGCTCTTGGGGTACTGGTTAGTTCATATTGTCGTTTCTTCTATTGGGCTGTCTCGAATATATGGGCACAGGGAAAAAAAAAATCCCTGAACAGAACACCAATGGCTTGTGCTGTAAGATCAAGAACTGATGGTCCTTTCTTCCGTGTCAGCTCCGAACTTTGTCTCTCTAACTCCTTCCATGCTATAGGAGGATCAACAATATGAACTAACCAGTACCCCCCAGAACTGCATCTCTAGTTGCATATGTAGCAGAGGATGGACCTCATAAAGTTGCAAAGCTTCTTCTGTAAGGCAAAGGACACTGTCAATAAGACAAAAAGGCAACCAACAGATTGGGAAATGATCTTTACCGATCCTAAATCCAATAAAGGGATAATATCCAATATATACAAAGAACTCAAGAAGTTAGACTCCAGAGAACCAAATACTCCTATTAAAAAATGGGGTAATGCCCCAGTACAGGGGAACGCCACGGCCAAAAAATGGGAATGGGTGGGTAGGGAAGTGGGGGGGAGGGTATGGGGGACTTTTGGGATAGTATTGGAAATGTAATTGAGGAAAATACGTAATAAAAAAATTAAAATTTTTTTAAAATGGGGTATAGAGCTAAACAAATTCTTAACTGAGGAATACTGAATGGCTGAGAAGCACCTAAATAAATAAATAAATAAATAATGTTCAACATCCTTAGTCATCAGGGAAATGCAAATCACAAGAGTTCTTATTGCCAGGAACAGTGATCTGTGCCTATAATTCTAGTGCTCCTCTTACTGTTTCTGTTATGCATTCAGAAACCAACTATTGAATTTTAGAGTTCTTTTCATGTGCCATACTGCCACTAACCATTGCAAGTGTTGTGCTGCCACAGCTGAACCAAGCATATTAAAAGTACAGCTTGTGCTATTAAAGTTCTAGATTGACCATGTCTCCAGCACGTGCTACACATTTGTTGATTTAATGTACCCAGCCCCTGAGTCCAGCTCTTTGAATTTCTGTGGAGTGCTTGAAACAATTCCAGCATTTTCTCCTCCCACATAGAAAACAAATCTGGGGCCAAGAATATGGGGAGATGGAAACATCATTTCTCACTTATCCTCTTTGTAAGTCCCTCCCACCCGTTTTCCTCTTAAGCTTGCCAAAATCTTTCAAGTCCTTAGGATCCCAGGAAAAAGCTGGTTTGGGAAGCTGACAAGAAAGGCATGTAACATTGATTGAGAAGGGGGAAGGGGGCAGTGTTTGAGAGCTGGAGCCAGAATCCCTGAAAAAAAAAATATTTAAAATTGAATTTCTAAAAGGAGCCTTGATTCCTGGAGTATGTTTATTTCCCTCCAAGCTTGGGAGATCTTCCAAAGGATGCCAAAGCCAAAATACTTCCAATTAGGAGTAGTAGACCTCGGCCGGCCAAGAATCTGCTAACTCACTTGGAAAGAGCCACAAAGAATACTGTCACCCGATTCCCTTGGGAGATCATTTCCAGTTTCAAAGCCTTAAAGTGTTCTAAGATGTTTTCTCAAGTAATAATTTATAATTTCTCAAGTAATAATTCATAGTAATATTAATATATAAGGATGCAAGGACTCAGTTTTCTGTCAATACATTTACATTTGAAAGCAGATAAGATTATTAAGTAAGAAGTTTATATTTTTTCAAAGAAAAAAGAGGAGGAACATTAAATTTTATTTAAATGACATGTATTTATTTCTTTATGTATTTGTTTACTTAATTACTGTGCATGTAACATGAGGGATTCTCCTTCCACTATGCCATTTCCTTGAATTCAGGTAGTCACCCTTTACCTACTGAGCCATCTCTATATCTCATATTAATTCCTAAAATTTCACACCTATACTACAAGCCTCAGTATTTCTAGTGGTCTGCCCCCCAATAGTCCCCCCTCAAAATATTTGAAACCAAAACTACTATACCTACCTTAAACCAGAAAATGAACATTTGTAACATTACCATCAATTTTGATTGGTTAGGAGGCAGGCATGGTAGCACATACTGAAAGGCAGAGGCCAGACAACTGCCAGTTCAAGGCCTGGCAAGACTGCGTAGTAAAAACAAAACAAATGAACAAACAAAAATAGTGGTTGATTAGCCATTTCTTGTTCCCAGTTTCTTTTAAATCCCACTGATTTGTAGTAAATGCCAGAGGCACACAAGAATCTAGGTTAAGTTCTCTGAGAATTACAGAAGTGAATAAGAAAGCCCTAGTCCCTCAGAGACAGAACTTTGTGTAGTCTGACACCTGTGACCACCAATAATAACAAAAACACTGGCATGAAACAGCATTTACAAACCATAGAAGGGGAGATCTGCACAGTCCTAGGGTAGATGGGAAACCAGAATGTTGAAATTCGTCTGAAGAAATTGCAGGAGGTTCTATGTAGAGATGGCCTCTAATCAGTTGTCAAAAAGAAATATTTATGGGGTAAAACTTTCCAGATGGAAGAAACAGCTCAAAACAAACAAGTAGGCAAACAAAAACTTACATAAAAAAAATTTGGGCAGGCTACAGAAATGATTCAGCTGTTAAAACCACACACTGCTTTTGCAGAGGACAGGTGGCTCACAATCACCTGTAACTCCACTTCCAGAGATCTGACACCTGTTTCTGACCTTGGTGGGCCCCTGTACAAATGTGCACATACATATACATATAGATTAAAATAAGAACAATTGTTTTTCATTTTGAAGTGTCTAAGTGTGCCCATTTGCTGGCTGTTGGTGCTAGTGCACAAAGGAGAATGTGACAGAAGCCTGCTTGTACAAAAAGGGAGATGACCAAGAGTTCCACATCAGGACCATCCACGTGGCCATGAACTCGGGCCTAACGCGGTTCTAATTACAAAGGGCAAGCACAGACTCTGGCTCACAGAAGGCAGTGGTGAAAGCTACCATATTTGGCAGACAATGCTACATGGAACAGGACAGAAGGGTCTCAACCCAGGGAACCAGAGACCCATGAGGGAGTCAGCCAGCCAAGGTTAACCTACACCCCTGGAGCCTCCAACAGTGGCCGGGCCTCCGGCAACAGGCAACTGTGGGCAAAACAGTTAATGTAGTAACCACAGAGCCAAGGTTCAATTGATTGTCAGCTGATAGAGAAGCTGATTTGGGCAATCATTTGATATTTCTTATCTATTCAATGCAAAGCAACTGGTCGCCTTAATTTGGAGGTTTTATATGGCTTATTCTTTGAAAAATGTATCAAGTTAGCCTCCCTTTCACGGAGGCCTGGGAATGGCACAGGGCAAGTCACAGCACACACAGTCCTGCCACGACAGCATGCTTTCTTCACAGGAATGCTTCAGACTATGTTTCCCTTGCAGATCATATCTGAAGCATTTTTATGTTTGCATTATGAAAACAAGCAGTACTACTCATAACTATTATTATTAAAAAGCTATTTGACAAAGGGCTGGAGGGATGGCTTAGTAGGGAAGAATGCTTGCTGCATAAATATAAGCGCCTGAGTTCGAACCCCTCCCCCCCTCCCAGAAGCGACCTAAAAAGCCGTGAGACGAATAAGGTGTAGAGGGCAGAGACAGGAGGATCATTTGTTCTTACTGGCTGCCAACCTACCTCCAGGTTCAGAGGGACCCTGTCTTAATGAAATACAGAGTGATGGAACAAGACAGTCAATATCCTCCACTGGCCTTTACCCACACACATGCACATCAACTACACACACACACACACACACACACACACACACAAGCATGCATGCACGTATGCACGCACGTACGCACGCATGCGCACACGTACATAAACTACACACACACACACACACACACACACACAAAATATATTTTTAAGATTTACTTTTATTTTTTTAATTATATACATGTGGGTAATGGGTGGTATCTGCACCTGGGTGCAGATACTCCCAGAAGCCAGAGGTGTTAGAGCCTGTTGGAGCTGGACATGTAGTTGTGAGCCACCCACATGGGCACTGGGAACCAAACTCAGGTCCTCTACAAGAGCAGTTGAGGTTGTCTGTGGGACTGTGATAGGCAGCCTATTTTGGTTGAATGGGGCTTGCTCCAGTGACCCAATAGAGAAATCTACAAGGGACAGAAAGGCGAGCCATGTTCCCAGAATCAGGTGCCTGTCCATAATTCTGTGACTATCAGTCATGCAATGTCCCAAGCTTCTGGCATTCTGGCTAGACTCCACCCACCCCCACAGTTACCTGACTATAGTCACGTATGCTCCGCCCCACAGTTACCTGGCAACAGCAAGATGGGCCAGCCCACTATAACAGAGGCTGCTTGGCCCCTCCTCACTCTCTTAAGCTCTCATCTTTCTTTATTCTCTAGCCCTCTTTCTCTCTTTCCCTTCCCTGCTCTCTCCACATGGCCATGGCCGGCCTCTCTCTTTCTACCTTCTCTCGTTTCTCCCTGCCTTTCTACAATAAAGCTTTAAAACCATAGACTGTCTCTGAAAGCCCCAGCTTGAATGATGGGATAGGCTTTCTCCTAACGAGCTGTGTCTAACCAGAAGGCCATTCTGTGCTCCAGCCATGGACCTGACCAAGAAGTCTCACCCACATGGGAACCATCCAGCACCCCCTCTATCTCTGCCCTCTCCACATTCCTCCCCAGGGCCAGGTGCCACCCCAGGCCCCTGTTCTGTTCTCTGCTCCTCCACCGTATTCAGAGTGGGATGCCAGAGGCTGAGAACCTGGTACCTCCTTTTCCACCACCCGCAGTGTGGGGTCAGTGGTTTAACACAGCCAGATACCCACCTGGGGCAGCATGGAAAGCGTGCGCAGTCTTCCCACGTCTGCCTGCCCAGAGCATCTGAACTCTGGCGGGATGTGGGTTCTCTCCCACTCCCTCTTTCCCCCACACCCTCTGCCCCGTAGTCCTCTACTGAGCCATCTCCCCAACAGCTACGTAATTATTTTTTAAAGAATGTTGCTAAGAGAAGGATTCAAGATGGTGGCTACCACCAGCACCCACCAAGCCAGGGGTTGTCTTGGAGAAGCCTGAGAGACCCACTGGAACTTCAAGGAAGGATGCCGCTGTGGGGGATGAGTCTGTAGAGCATAAGGTATCTTCAGAACAACTTTAAAAACAAAACAAAACAAAAACCCAACACGTCTTGTGGGAAGATACTGCTAAAAAAAATGGTTCCATAGAATTAGGAAAAAGGTAGAGTAACTAAGAGGCAGTGAGAGGTAGAACTAGAGATTCAACAGGAGGCTCTAGCTGTGTCCAAGCCTGTTTTGCCACCCATCAGCCTTGTGCTGCCAATTGGCCAAGCTGGAGCTATGTTGCTGCTGCTGTTGCTGCTGCTGCTGCTGCTGCTGCTACTGCTGCTGCATGGTCTTCTGGGAGCCATGGTGCTGCCCATGGTCAATAGCCTGGAGTTAAAGCAGGTTCTGCCCCAGGACCTGCTGTCCAGCTACCCTATCACTCTGAATCTGAGCAACAAGATATCGGAGATAAAGAAAGGTTCATTTTCCAGGCTAAGCCTCCTGGAAAGATCCCAATGGTATGTACTGTCGTGGAGGCCATGTTGATGGCTGAGGTCTGTGCTGCTGCTGGGGCCCATGTTGAGGTCCTCAATCAGAGCTGCCTCAGGAAGCCATATGGAAGTCTATGATCCAGGATGCCTGCAGCTGCTGTGGGCAAGGAAGCTTCTTTTGCAGTGGTATCAATGACTACAGGCTTGGGCTGGCTAGATGGCTCAGTGGGTAAGAGCAATGACTGCTCTACTGAAGGTCCTAAGTTCAAATCCGAGCAACCACATGGTGGCTCACAACCATCTGTACAGCTACAGTGTAGTCATATACATAAAATAAATAAATCTTTTAAAAAGTTGACTGCAGACTCATAACTGAGAATGAGAGACCTTGAAGGCTTCTGTGACAACCATTTCCCTTCCTCCCCACCCCTGCCCCCACCCAAAAAAAAAGAGAGAGAGAGAGAGAGAAGAAACAGTCCAGACAGGAAGCTATTGAAGAGAATCCTTTAAAACTGTAATAAAAATGCTGAAGTATAGCTTCACAGTTGATGGTTTCTGGTGGGGGTGAAGGAGTGAGGAAAGAGGAAGGGCTCAGTTATCATTAAGGGGCTTGCCTCTGGAAGTTTGACCATTCTCCACTGAGTATATTGGCAACACAAATTGGACTTGGCTTATTTTGGTTGTGGGAAGTAAAGGTGGGGGTGGACCTGGGAGGAAAGGAAAGTTAGTGTGATCAAGGTACACTATATGAAATTCCCAAATAATTAATAAAAATATTATGCTGGGGGAGGTGGAGAATGTTGCTAAAGCCAATCAAACTAAAAATGACAGACTTAAGTCTTAAATGGAAGCAAATCTAATCTTCATGCACATAGCCTTAAACTCTTTTCTCTGACAGGCTTCCAGCTATCATCCTGGATATGATGCCCAAAGGCATGAAACACAGCCATTGCCACTAACAATGGTTCAGTCAATAGCAAACCACATATGCCATGTTGGTCTCTTAGGACTGTATCACTTAATGATGTCCTATCCATCTTAACTTGCAAGAGTACACTCCATGATGTTCACACAATAACAAAATCCCCTAATAGTGCATTTTCTGAATATTCACTCTCTTCTTTACACAACGCATAACAGTACAGTGTTTGTCTTCTCTTACATTTCATACCATTTATACCTTCAGATCTCCATACCGTATGCATTACTTAATAACTCTAGATAATTGATCACAAGGTTGTAACCAGCTATAACAGGATGTTCTTGCTGTTGGATTGAAGTTAATACGTAGTAATCCACATCTTTCTGTATATTTCTACATCTCTGCAGAACAAGTATCAAGACTTTCTTACTTGCATTTCTTAGGCAAAGTTCTACCATATACAAATGAGCAGAACTTCTGACAGTGGGAAGGAGTTGGAGTTATTTTATGAAGGGTAGTCTGGTTTCTTTCTGCTAGCACCCCTAGATAGACAGAGACACTGGACTAAAAACTTAACGTCCTCCAACTTTCCTATTCTTGCATTTGCTATTGTTCATATTGCTTTAATCCTGATAAAACATCTTTATATTATAGAAAGAATTCTACCAAAATACTCTGGATGGTAAAATTTAAGAATCCACACACTAAATCCTCCTTGCTCAAGAACGGGTAATATCCCACTAAATTCCTACTGCACTAAGAAAATGAAAAGAAAAAGTAGATCCTAGATATTGCATCTAATACTCATTGGTAATTCCAAGTCTGTGATGTAAGCTGCCTTTATTGGCCATCCAAGAGCCTATGATTCAGTGCATAGCTTAGCACTGACTTCGCAGACTCAAAGTAGAACTCTGCCAGGCCCCTTTCCACAGCTTGCATGTGTCTGCAATCCAGCCCATCCCCAGGATAGCTGTTAACATGGCCATCTGTTTGCTGATGCACGTCCTGAGCCATATCGCCAGAGTGAGACAAATGCTTGTCAGAAGGCACAAGTAACTACATACAGCTTGCTTTAAAGCTCAGTCTACAGTGCTTTTTAATCCCATTTGGAAATGTTCTTCAAAATATTCTTTCTTCACTGTGACTGTGAGATTATTACATGTGTTTTTCTAACTCTTCACTCCCCCAATGAGCATATTCTATAAATTCACAACTTAGGATGCTCTAAACCCTTCATAGCAAACAGAGGATTGATTCTGAAACTTAGGTTATTGACATCAAAAATTAAAAAACAGGCAGGGATGAAGGTATGGCTAGTGTTTAAAAGTCATGTACATATGCAAGTGAGGGCCTGACTTCTGATCCCCAGCACTGGTATAAAAACCTGGTATGGCTGTCTACATACTTTCACACGGGCATTTGGGTGTGGTAGAAGGCAGATCCTTAGAGCTCACTGGGCAGCCAGCCTAGCCAAGATGACAAGCTCTCTGTGCAGTGGCAGACCCTGTTTTCAAGGCAATAAGGAAGAAAGCAGTGGAGGAAGAAACCTGGCTACCACATATATATGAGTCCACATACTCAAATATGCATGCATGCAACACACACAAAGCAACGATTTTTATGAAAATGTTAGAGCCAGATGCTCTCAATCACATGATTAGCATTCAGTTTCAAATATTCTAAGTGACTTTATTATTACATACTTTTATAAATTAAAAGCCTCCAGTTCGGGTCCGGGACCCGCCGAACTTAGGAAATTAGTCTGAACAGGTGAGAGGGTGCGCCAGAGAACCTGACAGCTTCTGGAACAGGCGGAAGCACAGAGGCGCTGAGGCAGCACCCTTTGTGGGCCGGGGACAGCCGGCCACCGTCCGAACCGGAGGACAGGTGCCCGCCCGGCTGGGGAGGTGGCCTAAGCCACAGCAGCAGCGGTCGCCATCTTGGTCCGAGACCCGCCGAACTTAGGAAATTAGTCTGAACAGGTGAGAGGGTGCGCCAGAGAACCTGACAGCTTCTGGAACAGGCAGAAGCACAGAGGTGCTGAGGCAGCACCCTGTGTGGGCCGGGGACAGCCGGCCACCTTCCGGACCAGAGGACAGGTGCCCACCCGGCTGGGGAGGCGGCCTAAGCCACAGCAGCAGCGGTCGCCATCTTGGTCCGGGACCCGCCGAACTTAGGAAATTAGTCTGAACAGGTGAGAGGGTGCGCCAGAGAACCTGACAGCTTCTGGAACAGGCGGAAGCACAGAGGCGCTGAGGCAGCACCCTTTGTGGGCCGGGGACAGCCAGCCACCTTCCGGACCGGAGGACAGGTGCCCGCCCGGCTGGGGAGGCGACCTAAGCCACAGCAGCAGCGGTCGCCATCTTGGTCCGGGACCCGCCGAACTTAGGAAATTAGTCTGAACAGGTGAGAGGGTGCGCCAGAGAACCTGACAGCTTCTGGAACAGGCAGAAGCACAGAGGCGCTGAGGCAGCACCCTGTGTGGGCCGGGGACAGCCGGCCACCTTCCGGACCAGAGGACAGGTGCCCGCCCAGCTGGGGAGGCGGCCTAAGCCACAGCAGCAGCGGTCGCCATCTTGGTCCGGGACCCGCCGAACTTAGGAAATTAGTCTGAACAGGTGAGAGGGTGCGCCAGAGAACCTGACAGCCTCTGGAACAGGCAGAAGCACAGAGGGGCTGAGGCAGCACCCTGTGTGGGCCGGGGACAGCCGGCCACCTTCCGGACCGGAGGACAGGTGCCCGCCCGGCTGGGGAGGCGACCTAAGCCACAGCAGCAGCGGTCGCCATCTTGGTCCGGGACCCGCCGAACTTAGGAAATTAGTCTGAACAGGTGAGAGGGTGCGCCAGAGAACCTGACAGCTTCTGGAACAGGCAGAAGCACAGAGGGGCTGAGGCAGCACCCTTTGTGGGCCGGGGACAGCCGGCCACCTTCCGGACCGGAGGACAGGTGCCCGCCCAACTGGGGAGGCGGCCTAAGCCACAGCAGCAGCGGTCGCCATCTTGGTCCGGGACCCGCCGAACTTAGGAAATTAGTCTGAACAGGTGAGAGGGTGCGCCAGAGAACCTGACAGCTTCTGGAACAGGCAGAAGCACAGAGGCGCTGAGGCAGCACCCTGTGTGGGCCGGGGACAGCCGGCCACCTTCCGGACCGGAGGACAGGTGCCCACCCGGCTGGGGAGGCGGCCTAAGCCACAGCAGCAGCGGTCGCCATCTTGGTCCCGGGACTCCAAGGAACTTAGGAATTTAGTCTGCTTAGGTGAGAGTCTGTACCACCTGGGAACTGCCAAAGCAACACAGTGTCTGAGAAAGGTCCTGTTTTGGGCCTTCTTCTTCGGCCAGGAGGAGGTCCAAATACAAGATATCTGCGCACCTTCCCTGTAAGAGAGCTTGCCAGCAGAGAGTGCTCTGAGCACTGAAACTCAGAGGAGAGAATCTGTCTCCCAGGTCTGCTGATAGACGGTAACAGAATCACCAGAAGAACAATCTCTAAACAGAGTCAACTATAACTACTAACTCCAGAGATTACCAGATGGCGAAAGGTAAACGGAGGAATCTTACTAACAGGAACCAAGACCACTCACCATCACCAGAACCCAGCACACCCACTTCGCCCAGTCCAGGGAACCCCAACACACCTGAGAACCTAGACCTAGATTTAAAAGCATATCTCATGATGATGGTAGAGGACATCAAGAAGGACTTTAATAAATCACTTAAAGAAATACAGGAGAACACTGCTAAAGAGTTACAAGTCCTTAAAGAAAAACAGGAAAACACAATCAAACAGGTAGAAGTCCTTACAGAAAAAGAGGAAAAAACATACAAACAGGTGATGGAAATGAACAAAACCATACTAGACCTAAAAAGGGAAGTAGACACAATAAAGAAAACTCAAAGCGAGGCAACACTAGAGATAGAAACCCTAGGAAAGAAATCTGGAACCATAGATTTGAGCATCAGCAACAGAATACAAGAGATGGAAGAGAGAATCTCAGGTGCAGAAGATTCCATAGAGAACATCGGCACAACAATCAAAGAAAATGGAAAATGCAAAAAGATCCTAACTCAAAATATCCAGGAAATCCAGGACACAATAAGAAGACCAAACGTACGGATAATAGGAGTGGATGAGAATGAAGATTTTCAACTCAAAGGTCCAGCAAACATCTTCAACAAAATTATTGAAGAAAACTTCCCAAATCTAAAGAATGAGATGCATATGAACATACAAGAAGCCTACAGAACTCCAAATAGACTGGACCAGAAAAGAAATTCCTCCCGACACATAATAATCAGAACATCAAATGCACTAAATAAAGATAGAATACTAAAAGCAGTAAGGGAAAAAGGTCAAGTAACATATAAAGGCAAGCCTATCAGAATTACACCAGATTTTTCACCAGAGACTATGAAAGCCAGAAGAGCCTGGACAGATGTTATACAGACACTAAGAGAACACAAACTGCAGCCCAGGCTACTATACCCAGCCAAACTCTCAATTATCATAGAGGGAGAAACCAAAGTATTCCACGACAAAACCAAATTCACGCATTATCTCTCCACGAATCCAGCCCTTCAAAGGATAATAACAGAAAAAAACCAATACAAGAACGGGAACAACGCCCTAGAAAAAACAAGAAGGTAATCCCTCAACAAACCTAAAAGAAGACAGCCACAAGAACAGAATGCCACCTTTAACAACTAAAATAACAGGAAGCAACAATTACTTTTCCTTAATATCTCTTAACATCAATGGTCTCAACTCGCCAATAAAAAGACATAGACTAACAAACTGGCTACACAAACAAGACCCAACATTTTGCTGCTTACAGGAAACTCATCTCAGAGAAAAAGATAGACACTACCTCAGAATGAAAGGCTGGAAAACAATTTTCCAAGCAAATGGTATGAAGAAACAAGCAGGAGTAGCCATCCTAATATCTGATAAGATTGACTTCCAACCCAAAGTCATCAAAAAAGACAAGGAGGGACACTTCATTCTCATCAAAGGTAGAATCCCCCAAGAGGAACTCTCAATTCTGAATATCTATGCTCCAAATACAAGAGCAGCCACATTCACTAAAGAAACTTTAGTAAAGCTCAAAGCACACATTGCGCCTCACACAATAATAGTGGGAGACTTCAACACACCACTTTCACCAATGGACAGATCATGGAAACAGAAACTAAACAGGGACACACTGAAACTAACAGAAGTGATGAAACAAATGGATCTGACAGATATCTACAGAACATTTTATCCTAAAACAAAAGGATATACCTTCTTCTCAGCACCTCATGGTACCTTCTCCAAAATTGACCACATAATAGGTCACAAATCAGGCCTCAACAGATTCAAAAATATTGAAATTGTCCCATGTATCCTATCAGATCACCATGCACTAAGGCTGATCTTCAATAACAAAATAAATAACAGAAAGCCAACATTCACATGGAAACTGAACAACACTCTTCTCAATGATACCTTGGTCAAGGAAGGAATAAAGAAAGAAATTAAAGACTTTTTAGAGTTTAATGAAAATGAAGCCACAACGTACCCAAACCTTTGGGACACAATGAAAGCATTTCTAAGAGGGAAACTCATAGCTATGAGTGCCTTCAAGAAAAAACGGGAGAGAGCACATACTAGCAGCTTGACAACACATCTAAAAGCTCTAGAAAAAAAGGAAGCAAATTCACCCAAGAGGAGTAGACGGCAGGAAATAATCAAACTCAGGGGTGAAATCAACCAAGTGGAAACAAGAAGAACTATTCAAAGAATTAACCAAACGAGGAGTTGGTTCTTTGAGAAAATCAACAAGATAGATAAACCCTTAGCTAGACTCACTAAAGGGCACAGGGACAAAATCCTAATTAACAAAATCAGAAATGAAAAGGGAGACATAACAACAGATCCTGAAGAAATCCAAAACACTATCAGATCCTTCTACAAAAGGCTATACTCAACAAAACTGGAAAACCTGGACGAAATGGACAAATTTCTGGACAGATACCAGGTACCAAAGTTGAATCAGGATCAAGCTGACCTTCTAAACAGTCCCATATCCCCTAAAGAAATAGAAGCAGTTATTAATAGTCTCCCAGCCAAAAAAAGCCCAGGACCAGACGGGTTTAGTGCAGAGTTCTATCAGACCTTCAAAGAAGATCTAACTCCAGTTCTGCACAAACTTTTTCACAAGATAGAAGTAGAAGGTATTTTACCCAACTCATTTTATGAAGCCACTATTACTCTGATACCTAAACCACAGAAAGATCCAACAAAGATAGAGAACTTCAGACCAATTTCTCTTATGAACATCGATGCAAAAATTCTTAATAAAATTCTCGCTAACCGAATCCAAGAACACATTAAAGCAATCATCCATCCTGACCAAGTAGGTTTTATTCCAGGGATGCAGGGATGGTTTAATATACGAAAATCCATCAATGTAATCCATTATATAAACAAACTCAAAGACAAAAACCACATGATCATCTCGTTAGATGCAGAAAAAGCATTTGACAAGATCCAACACCCATTCATGATAAAAGTTCTGGAAAGATCAGGAATTCAAGGCCAATACCTAAACATGATAAAAGCAATCTACAGCAAACCAGTAGCCAACATCAAAGTAAATGGAGAGAAGCTGGAAGCAATCCCACTAAAATCAGGGACTAGACAAGGCTGCCCACTTTCTCCCTACCTTTTCAACATAGTACTTGAAGTATTAGCCAGAGCAATTCGACAACAAAAGGAGATCAAGGGGATACAAATTGGAAAAGAGGAAGTCAAAATATCACTTTTTGCAGATGATATGATAGTATATATAAGTGACCCTAAAAATTCCAACAGAGAACTCCTAAACCTGATAAACAGCTTCAGTGAAGTAGCTGGATATAAAATTAACTCAAACAAGTCAATGGCCTTTCTCTACACAAAGAATAAACAGACTGAGAAAGAAATTAGGGAAACAACACCCTTCTCAATAGCCACAAATAATATAAAATATCTCGGCGTGACTCTAACGAAGGAAGTGAAAGATCTGTATGATAAAAACTTCAAGTCCCTGAAGAAAGAAATTAAAGAAGATCTCAGAAGATGGAAAGATCTCCCATGCTCATGGATTGGCAGGACCAACATTGTAAAAATGGCTATCTTGCCAAAAGCAATCTACAGATTCAATGCAATCCCCATTAAAATTCCAACTCAATTCTTCAACGAACTAGAAGGAGCAATTTGCAAATTCATCTGGAATAACAAAAAACCGAGGATAGCAAAAACTCTTCTCAAGGATAAAAGAACCTCTGGTGGAATCACCATGCCTGACCTAAAGCTTTACTACAGAGCAATTGTGATAAAAACTGCATGGTACTGATATAGAGACAGACAAGTGGACCAATGGAATAGAATTGAAGACCCAGAAATGAACCCACACACCTATGGTCACTTGATCTTCGACAAGGGAGCCAAAACCATCCAGTGGAAGAAAGACAGCATTTTCAACAATTGGTGCTGGCACAACTGGTTGTTATCATGTAGAAGAATGCGAATCGATCCATACTTATCTCCTTGTACTAAGGTCAAATCTAAGTGGATCAAGGAACTTCACATAAAACCAGAGACACTGAAACTTATAGAGGAGAAAGTGGGGAAAAGCCTTGAAGATATGGGCACAGGGGAAAAATTCCTGAACAGAACAGCAATGGCTTGTGCTGTAAGATCGAGAATTGACAAATGGGACCTAATGAAACTCCAAAGTTTCTGCAAGGCAAAAGACACTGTCTATAAGACAAAAAGACCACCAACAGACTGGGAAAGGATCTTTACCTATCCTAAATCAGATAGGGGACTAATATCCAACATATATAAAGAACTCAAGAAGGTGGACCTCAGAAAATCAAATAACCCCCTTAAAAAATGGGGCTCAGAACTGAACAAAGAATTCTCACCTGAGGAATACCGAATGGCAGAGAAGCACCTGAAAAAATGTTCAACATCCTTAATCATCAGGGAAATGCAAATCAAAACAACCCTGAGATTCCACCTCACACCAGTCAGAATGGCTAAGATCAAAAATTCAGGTGACAGCAGATGCTGGCGAGGATGTGGAGAAAGAGGAACACTCCTCCATTGTTGGTGGGATTGCAGGCTTGTACAACCACTCTGGAAATCAGTCTGGGGGTTCCTCAGAAAATTGGACATAGTACTACCGGAGGATCCAGCAATACCTCTCCTGGGCATATATCCAGAAGAAGCCCCAACTGGTAAGAAGGACACATGCTCCACTATGTTCATAGCAGCCTTATTTATAATAGCCAGAAACTGGAAAGAACCCAGATGCCCCTCAACAGAGGAATGGATACAGAAAATGTGGTACATCTACACAATGGAGTACTACTCAGCTATTAAAAAGAATGAATTTATGAAATTCCTAGCCAAATGGATGGACCTGGAGAGCATCATCCTGAGTGAGGTAACACAATCACAAAGGAACTCACACAATATGTACTCACTGATAAGTGGATACTAGCCCAAAACCTAGGATACCCACGATATAAGATACAATTTCCTAAACACATGAAACTCAAGAAAAATGAAGACTGAAGTGTGGACACTATGCCCCTCCTTAGAAGTGGGAACAAAACACCCATGGAAGGAGTTACAGAAACAAAGTATGGAGCTGAGATGAAAGGATGGACCATGTAGAGACTGCCATATCCAGGGATCCACCCCATAATCAGCTTCCAAATGCTGACACCATTGCATACACTAGCAAGATTTTACTGAAAGGACCCAGATGTAGCTGTCTCTTGTGAGACTATGCCGGGGCCTAGCAAACACAGAAGTGGATGCTCACAGTCAGCTAATGGATGGATCACAGGGCTCCCAATGGAGGAGCTAGAGAAAGTACCCAAGGAGCTAAAGGGATCTTCAACCCTATAGGTGGAACAACATTATGAACTAACCAGTACCCCTGAGCTCTTGACTCTAGCTGCATATGTATCAAAAGATGGCCTAGTCGGCCATCACTGGAAAGAGAGGCCCATTGGACACGCAGACTTTGTGTGCCCCGGTACAGGGGAACGCCAGGGCCAAAGGGGGGGAGTGGGTGGGTAGGGGAGTGGGGGTGGGTGGGTAAGGGGGTCTTTTGGTATAGCATTGGAAATGTAAATGAGCTAAATACCTAATAAAAAATGGGAAAAAAAAAGCCTCCAGTTCTTCAAATTTTAAAACCGAATTAAGAGTCCCTGTCAATTTCATCCCATTATCTTGGCTCAGAGATGAGATGCGTAAAAAGGTATCATAGGATCCTATCAATGCAGAAGCAATTTCCAGGCTACAAAGGGAGCTAGAGATAGAGGTGAATACACAGAAACAGAAGACCATGCTGCATCTGCACCCAGTGACGTCAAGAGAGAGCGAACTAAAGGCAGGACAAGGCTAGAAACTCTCATAGACCCCAAATTTTCATAATCACAACAAACAGCACCACTAACTAAGGACCACGTGTTGAAATGCATCATCTTTGGAGGGAAATTCCTTATTGAAACAACTATACTGGGAAACAGGACTATTGATTAGTATATCATACTGTGATTGACAGTATAATTTTTCCTGAACAATTGTTAGTTCCTGTGATCAAAATATAATGTGCAGAATGTTTCAAGAGATCAGAAACTGATGTGTATAACTATATTTTTAGTCATACAATTAAAGGTTACTCTGGTCAGATAATCTGTTTATATTGAGGGAATTACTTTTTGTGAAGAGTTAAATATGGTTACACTTACAAACATAAATGGATCATAATACATAAGGAAGACAACTTAGCTCCTATGAAAAAATCTGTCTGAAGTTTTTTGTTTGTTTGTTTGTTTTTATTGGCTATTTTATTTATTTACATTTCAGATGTTATCCCCTTTCTCAGTTTCCTCTCCTCAACCTCCTTTTCCCATCCCTCCCCCTGCTTCTATGAGGTAGCTCACACACACACACACACACACACACACACACACACACACACACTCCCACCTCACTACCTTAGCATTCCCTTATGCCTCCACAGGACCAAGGCCCTCCCCTCCCATTGATATCAGATAAGGCCATCCTCTACTACATCTGCAGCTGGAGCCATGGGTCCCTCCATGTGCCCTCTTTGGTGGGTGTTTTAGTCCGTGGGAGCTCTGGGGTGTCTGATTGATATTGTTGTTCTTCCTATGGGATTGCAAACCCCTTCAGCTCCTTCAGTCCTTCCCCTAATTCTTCCATTGGGGTCCTCAGGCTCAGTCCAACGGTTGGTTGTGAATATCTGCATCTGTATTGGTCAGGTGCTGGCAGAGCCTCTCAGGAGACAACTATACCAGGCTATTCCAAGAAGTCAGCAAGTACTTCTTGGAATCAGCAATAGTGTCTGGGTTTGGTGTCTCTAGATGGGATGTATTCCTAGTCTCTTCATGGCCTTTCCTTCAGTCTCTGCTCTGCTCTTTGTCCCTGCATCTCCTTTAGACAGGAGCAATCCTACTTTAATATTTTTGAGGTGGGTAGGTGGCCCCATCCCTCAACCAGAGGCCATGCCTAACCTCTGGATATGGTCTCTACAGGTTCTCTCTCCCCTTTGTTGGGTATTTCAGCCAATGTCATCAACATTGGGTCCTGGGAGACTCTTGCTTTCCTGGCACCTGGGACTTTCTAACCCTCAGTTCCCCACCCCTCACCTCTACATATTTCTGTTCAATTTACTAATCCTTTGTACTTCACCCCTGTCTCCTTTTGAGCTAATATCCACTTATCATACCATGTGTGTTCTTTTGTGGGTGAGGGAACCACCTTACATCCTTATGTTTGCACAGCAAGCACTTCACCAACTGGACTGAGCTCTCTCAGGAGACCCAAAAGACAGGTTTTAATCTCAATACACAGCACCTCACCATGGCAGGCTGTTTACCCAAGTGCTACCTTAAGTTAAGGGGGAACTCAAGTCCCTGACCCTCTCTCCCGGAAAGAGCCCAAAGGACTCCCTTAATCCATTTCCTCAGCTCACACATTGAGACTGGTAGTAGAGCTCTGAAAGGGAGGACCCATAGAGCATATTAGGCAAAAGATACCCATCTTTCAGGCCATGAGCAGTAGACTATAGTACTGTAGCAGGGGGTCCCTCCCCACAAACAGAAGCACAACCTGCATTTTCCCCCAGCTATGTAGGAGAAACATAAAAAGTTCATTCCAAATGGAAGTGATTAACAAGCCAAAGAAGCCATAATGCCAAAAATATTCTCATTGTCAAGCCACATACAAGCAGTTAACATATCAATACCTCATGTTCTTGTCCCATAATGCCCTTTGTCCCTACCCCAGGTCATTATAGCACCCTTCCCCGCTTCTGTACAGGTAAGGCAAAGAGCAGATGAGGAGATCCTTGCTTTACCACTTCAGGAACACGGTGGGCAATGAAGATACTGAGTTCCCACTAGACTTAGGGTTGTGTTCTTTGTACATTCCTACCTTCTGATATGAAGTCAAAAGAGAAAGTCTTAAGAGCAATCTGTACCTCTGGCCTGATTCGGACTCTTATCTACAATTTAATTTAATGAACTTCTTATTCTAACACACACACACACACACACACACACACACACACACACACACTTCAATCATTATTTTCCCAGTGCAACACCAAAGCAATCTCAGCATTCAGTGATCCCTGATAACATGTGAAAGGCTCACCTTTCAGTTCAGTGCATTTCCTGTGTAAACTCAGTACATTCTGTAAATTATGTAAGAAAGGCAGATATTTTTTATTACATTCATGAAGTGCTGTTCTATTATGATCTCAGCTATTACCTTTATGTTACAGACCAAATTATAGCTTTCCAGGGCAATAATGGAAGTTTTGCTATGGGTCACTGTCTAAACACATTAAGATGGAAGCTAGCACTCGAGCCCCGGGCTACCTTGCCAGCAGAGTCTTGCCCAACACCCGCAAGGGCCCACACAGGACTCCCCACGGGATCCTAAGACCTCTAGTGAGTGGAACACAACTTCTGCCAGGAGTCTGGTTCGAACACCAGATATCTGGGTACCTGCCCTGCAAGAAGAGAGCTTGCCTGCAGAGAATACTCTGCCCACTGAAACTAAGGAGAGTGCTACCCTCCAGGTCTGCTTATAGAGGCTAACAGAGTCACCTGAAGAACAAGCTCTTAACAGTGACAACTAAAACAGCTAGCTTCAGAGATTACCAGATGGCAAAAGGCAAACGTAAGAATCCTACTAACAGAAATCAAGACCACTCACCATCATCAGAACGCAGCACTCCCACCCCACCTAGTCCTGGGCACCCCAACACAACCGAAAATCTAGACCCAGATTTAAAAACATTTCTCATGATGATGATAGAGGACATCAAGAAGGACTTTCATAAGTCACTTAAAGAATTACAGGAGAGCACTGCTAAAGAGTTACAGGCCCTTAAAGAAAAGCAGGAAAACACAGCCAAACAGGTAGAAATCATTAAAGAAAAACAGGAAAACACATCCAAACAGGTGATGGAAATGAACAAAACCATACTAGAACTAAAAGGGGAAGTAGACACAATAAAGAAAACCCAAAGCGAGGCAACGCTGGAGATAGAAACCCTAGGAAAGAGATCTGGAACCATAGATGCGAGCATCAGCAACAGAATACAAGAAATGGAAGAGAGAATCTCAGGTGCAGAAGATTCCATAGAGAACATCGACACAACAGTCAAAGAAAATACAAAATGCAAAAGGATCCTAACTCAAAACATCCAGGTAATCCAGGACACAATGAGAAGACCAAACCTACGGATAATAGGAATTGATGAGAATGAAGATTTTCAACTTAAAGGGCCAGCTAATATCTTCAACAAAATAATAGAAGAAAACTTCCCAAACATAAAAAAAAGAGATGCCCATGATCATACAAGAAGCCTACAGAACTCCAAATAGACTGGACCAGAAAAGAAATTCCTCCCAACACATAATAATCAGAACAACAAATGCACTAAATAAAGATAGAATATTAAAAGCAGTAAGGGAGAAAGGTCAAGTAACATATAAAGGAAGGCCTATCAGAATTACACCAGACTTTTCACCAGAGACTATGAAAGCCAGAAGAGCCTGGACAGATGTTATACAGACACTAAGAGAACACAAATGCCAGCCCAGGCTACTATACCCGGCCAAACTCTCAATTACCATAGATGGAGAAACCAAAGTATTCCACGACAAAAACAAATTCACACAATATCTTTCCACGAATCCAGCCCTTCAAAGGATAATAACAGAAAAGAAGCAATACAAGGACGGAAATCACGCCCTAGAACAACCAAGAAAGTAATCATTCAACAAACCAAAAAGAAGACAGCCACAAGAACAGAATGCCAACTCTAACAACAAAAATAAAAGGAAGCAACAATTACTTTTCCTTAATATCTCTTAATATCAATGGACTCAATTCCCCAATAAAAAGACATAGACTAACAGACTGGCTACACAAACAGGACCCAACATTCTGCTGCTTACAGGAAACCCATCTCAGGGAAAAAGACAGACACTACCTCAGAGTGAAAGGCTGGAAAACAATTTTCCAAGCAAATGGACTGAAGAAACAAGCTGGAGTAGCCATTTTAATATCGGATAAAATCGACTTCCAACCCAAAGTTATCAAAAAAGACAAGGAGGGACACTTCATACTCATCAAAGGTAAAATCCTCCAAGAGGAACTCTCAATTCTGAATATCTACGCACCAAATGCAAGGGCAGCCACATTCATTAGAGACACTTTAGTAAAGCTCAAAGCTTACATTGCACCTCACACAATAATAGTGGGAGACTTCAACACACCACTTTCATCAATGGACAGATCGTGGAAACAGAAACTAAACAGGGACACAATGAAACTAACAGAAGTTATGAAACAAATGGACCTGACAGATATCTACAGAACATTTTATCCTAAAACAAAAGGATATACCTTCTTCTCAGCACCTCACGGAACCTTCTCCAAAATTGACCATATAATTGGTCACAAAACAGGCCTCAATAGATACAAAAATATTGAAATTGTCCCATGTATCCTATCAGACCACCATGGCCTAAGACTGATCTTCAATAACAACATAAATAATGGAAAGCCAACATTCACGTGGAAACTGAATAACACTCTTCTCAATGATACCTTGGTCAAGGAAGGAATAAAGAAAGAAATTAAAGACGTTTTAGAGTTTAATGAAAATGAAGCCACAACGTACCCAAACCTATGGGACACAATGAAAGCATTTCTAAGAGGGAAACTCATAGCTCTGAGTGCCTCCAAGAAGAAACGGGAGAAAGCACATACTAGCAGCTTGACAACACATCTAAAAGCCCTAGAAAAAAAGGAAGCAAATTCACCTAAGAGGAGTAGACGGCAGGAAATAATCAAACTCAGGGGTGAAATCAACCAAGTGGAAACAAGAAGAACTATTCAAAGAATTAACCAAACGAGGAGTTGGTTCTTTGAGAAAGTCAACAAGATAGATAAACCCTTAGCTAGACTCACTAAAGGGCACAGGGACAAAATCCTAATTAACAAAATCAGAACTGAAAAGGGAGACATAACAACAGATCCTGAAGAAATCCAAAACACCATCAGCTCCTTCTACAAAAGGCTATACTCAACAAAACTTGAAAACCTGGACGAAATGGACAAATTTCTGGAAAGATACCAGGTACCAAAGTTGAATCAGGATCAAGTTGACCATCTAAACAGTCCCATATCACCTAAAGAAATAGAAGCAGTTATTAATAGTCTCCCAACCAAAAAAAGCCCAGGACCAGATGGGTTTAGTGCAGAGTTCTATCAGACCTTCAAAGAAGATCTAATTCCAGTTCTGCACAAACTATTTCACAAAATAGAAGTAGAAGGTACTCTACCCAACTCATTTTATGAAGCCACTATTACTCTGATACCTAAACCACAGAAAGACCCAACAAAGATAGAGAACTTCAGACCAATTTCTCTTATGAATATCGATGCAAAAATCCTCAATAAAATTCTCGCTAACCGAATCCAAGAACACATTAAAGCAATCATCCATCCTGACCAAGTAGGTTTTATTCCAGGGATGCAGGGATGGTTTAATATACGAAAATCCATCAATGTAATCCATTATATAAACAAACTCAAAGACAAAAACCACATGATCATCTCGTTAGATGCAGAAAAAGCATTTGACAAGATCCAACACCCATTCATGATAAAAGTTTTGGAAAGATCAGGAATTCAAGGCCCATACCTAAACATGATAAAAGCAATATACAGCAAACCAGTAGCCAACATCAAAGTAAATGGAGAGAAGCAGGAAGCAATCCCACTAAAATCAGGGACTAGACAAGGCTGCCCACTTTCTCCCTACCTTTTCAACATAGTACTTGAAGTATTAGCCAGAGCAATTCGACAACAAAAGGAGATCAAGGGGATACAAATTGGAAAAGAGGAAGTCAAAATATCACTTTTTGCAGATGATATGATAGTATATATAAGTGACCCTAAAAATTCTACCAGAGAACTCCTAAACCTGATAAACAGCTTCGGTGAAGTAGCTGGATATAGAGTAAACTCAAACAAGTCAATGGCCTTTCTCTATACAAAGAATAAACAGGCTGAGAAAGAAATTAGGGAAACAACACCCTTCTCAATAGTCACAAATAATATAAAATATCTTGGCGTGACTCTAACTAAGGAAGTGAAAGATCTGTATGATAAAAACTTCAAATCTCTGAAGAAAGAAATTAAGGAAGATCTCAGAAGATGGAAAGATCTCCCATGCTCATGGATTGGCAGGATCAACATTGTAAAAATGGCTATCTTGCCAAAAGCAATCTACAGATTCAATGCAATCCCCATCAAAATTCCAACTCAATTCTTCAACGAATTGGAAGGAGCAATTTGCAAATTTGTCTGGAATAACAAAAAACCTAGGATAGCAAAAAGTCTTCTCAAGGATAAAAGAACTTCTGGCGGAATCACCATGCCAGACCTAAAGCTTTACTACAGAGCAATTGTGATAAAAACTGCATGGTACTGGTATAGAGACAGACAAGTAGACCAATGGAATAGAATTGAAGACCCAGAAATGAACCCACACACCTATGGTCACTTGATCTTCGACAAGGGAGCTAAAACCATCCAGTGGAAGAAAGACAGCATTTTCAACAATTGGTGCTGGCACAACTGGTTGTTATCGTGTAGAAGAATGCGAATTATCCATACTTATCTCCTTGTACTAAGGTCAAATCTAAGTGTATCAAGGAACTTCACATAAAACCAGAGACACTGAAACTTATAGAGGAGAAAGTGGGGAAAAGCCTTGAAGATATGGGCACAGGGGAAAAATTCCTGAACAGAACAGCAATGGCTTGTGCTGTAAGATCGAGAATTGACAAATGGGACCTAATGAAACTCCAAAGTTTCTGCAAGGCAAAAGACACCGTCAATAAGACAAAGAGACCACCAACAGATTGGGAAATAATCTTTACCTATCCTAAATCAGATAGGGGACTAATATCCAACATATATAAAGAACTCAAGAAGGTGGACTTCAGAAAATCAAATAACCCCATTAAAAAATGGGGCTCAGAACTGAACAAAGAATTCTCACCTGAGGAATACCGAATGGCAGAGAAGCACCTGAAAAAATGTTCAACATCCTTAATCATCAGGGAAATGCAAATCAAAACAACCCTGAGATTCCACCTCACACCAGTCAGAATGGCTAAGATCAAAAATTCAGGTGACAGCAGATGCTGGCGTGGATGTGGAGAAAGAGGAACACTCCTCCATTGTTGGTGGGATTGCAGGCTTGTACAACCACTCTGGAAATCAGTCTGGGGGTTCCTCAGAAAATTGGACATAGTACTACCGGAGGATCCAGCAATACCTCTCCTGGGCATATATCCAGAAGATGCCCCAAATGGTAAGAAGGACACATGCTCCACTATGTTCATAGCAGCCTTATTTATAATAGCCAGAAGCTGGAAAGAACCCAGATGCCCCTCAACAGAGGAATGGATACAGAAAATGTGGTACATCTACACAATGGAGTACTACTCAGCTATTAAAAAGAATGAATTTATGAAATTCCTAGCCAAATGGATGGACCTGGAGGGCATCATCCTGAGTGAGGTAACACATTCACAAAGAAACTCACACAATATGTACTCACTGATAAGTGGATATTAGCCCCAAACCTAGGATACCCAAGATATAAGATACAATTTGCTAAACACATGAAACTCAAGAAGAATGAAGACTGAAGTGTGGACACTATGCCCCTCCTTAGATTTGGGAACAAAACACCCATGGAAGGAGTTACAGAGACAAAGTTTGGAGCTGAGATGAAAGGATGGACCATGTAGAGACTGCCATATCCAGGGATCCACCCCATAATCAGCATCCAAACGCTGACAGCATTGCATACACTAGCATGATTTTATTGAAAGGACCCAGATGTAGCTGTCTCTTGTGAGACTATGCCGGGGCCTAGCAAACACAGAAGTGGATGCTCACAGTCAGCTAGTGGATGGATCATAGGGCTCCCAATGGAGGAGCTAGAGAAAGTAGCCAAGGAGCTAAAGGGATCTGCAACCCTATAGGTGGAACAACATTATGAACTAACCAGTACCCCGGAGCTCTTGACTCTAGCTGCATATATATCAAAAGATGGCCTAGTCGGCCATCACTGGAAAGAGAGGCCCATTGGACTTGCAAACTTTATATGCCCAAGTACAGGGAAACACCAGGGCCAAAAAGGGGGAGTGGGTGGGCAGGGGAGTGGGGGTGGGTGGATATGGGGGACTTTTGGTATAGCATTGGAAATGTAAATGAGCTAAATACCTAATAAAAAATGGAAAAAAAAAAGATGGCAGCTAGCCAAGAACCTGGGACTTGGGAATGTCATGACCCTTAATCCCAACTGGGTTCCTGCGAGTTCGAGGGCCACCTGCCCCATGTATCAGATGACAGGACACTCAGTACTATACACGTGGAACCTTGTGTTACAAACAAAAACCGCCATAACAGCAAGTAATCCAGGACTTGGCCATCTTCACCTAGAATTCTGCCCTATATGTCAGGGACATTTTTTCACAATCACAAGGACTGTGGCACATCTGGAAAAGAGTTCCAGGTGATAGCTAAAGTGTATTTTCTAGCTAGAAAATTAAACCACATAAGATATACTTGCTGAAAAGCTGAATGTGTTTTCCGAAAACATCGGCCAGTCTAGACGGCTGGACCACACGTCTAGTTCAGACAGCAATTTGAATCAGAATAATTTGCCACAGTGATAGACTATAAAAACATAAAGAACCCATTGCTGCTTTGAGCTTACTACACATCATTTTACCTGCCACCAGCACTTTGAAATGGAGACTGAGGAAAACCTGTTCAGTGGTCAAGCTTCTGTCATTACTCACACTGCTGCTTCAGCTACAGAAAGTCTTCTAATTACACTTAGCAGTGGGAAGAGATCAGGGTATGGAAGGAAGGTGAAAATCTATAGAGTATCCAGAAGCCCACCTTACCATGGCTCTCACTGAGGCAGACAGTCAAGCTGCCCATTGGAGCCACACACAGGAACTCACTTTAGTTAAGTGGGGAGTTTGATAATGAGCTTAATGAAAACATTATAAAGGCTCCCTGGTATTTTTTAAGAGGATAGTTCATGCTAATATATTTTACAGCTTAATGAGAGCCCCATGCACAGCAACATGTCCGTTAAAATAATATTCACTATCACCCAAAGTTAGGGGTCAACTTTTTAACCCATTTGTCTTAGTCAAGGTTTCTATTCCTGCACGAACATCATGACCAAGAAGCAAGTGTGGGAGGAAAGAATTTATTCAGCTTACATTTTCACATTGCTGTTCATCACCAAAGGAAGTCAAGACTAGAACTCAAACAGGTCAGGAAGCAGGAGCTGATGCAGAGGCCATGGTGGGATGTTACTTACTGGTTTGTTTCCTCTACCTTGCTCAGCTTGCTTTCTTATAGAACCCAAGACTACCAGCCCATGGATGGCACCACCCACAAGGGAGCTTCCGCCTTGATCACTAATTGAGAAAATGCCCCACAGCTGGATCTCATGGAGGCACTTCCCCAGCTGAAGTTCCTTTCTCTTTGATAACTCCAGCCTGTGTCAAGTTGACACACAAAACCAGCTAGTACACCATTCCTCTCATTTAAAAAGAAACATCTCTGCATTTATCCAATTATATTGACTTGAAGTTCCAGAATGCCCTTGATTTTATCAAAATATGTCTGAGTTTATTCAATAATTTTGACATTGAGTTCCAGAATGCTGTTCATTTTACCCAAGTAAACAATGCCAAGAAAATAATAACACTTACAGTGCTGAAATGAAATTCGTAATAACCTTTCACAATGAGCCAAGTTGTCAATGATGTCATAGTTTAAAACTGCATATTGTACAAAGGAGCAGTTAAAATTAGATGTGGCTGTAGACCTGGCTATCACTTAGTCCCTTAAATATAAAGACAATATTTAGTAACCTTCGGGAATATGTTCCCTCCAGCTAACCAGTCTTGAAAACTTTTTACCCTTCTTGCAAGAATTTTTAATATTTTTAATTTTTAAAATTTTGCTCTATGTATATGTTTTGCACACAAATATATCTGTGCACTATATGTGAGCCTGGTTCCCACAGTTCAGAATAAGACTGGAACTGAAGTTACATGTGCTGGAAACTAACATAAGTGCTGGGAATTGAACCCTGGTCCTCAGAAAAGCAGCCAGCGTACCTAACTGCTGAGCCATCTATCTGGGTCCTGCAGAAAAGTGTTTAAACGGTTACTTTAGCAGAGTGTAAGTACTTTTGAATCTCCACTTGGGCCAGAGGTATACACTCAATTCCAGCCAACCCTAGGGTGTGTGATCCAACTGTATACATTGCTCAAATTTAATCTTCTTGCTTGGCCACAAGAGAAAACAGAGAAAAATAAAACCATAGAGACTTTTCTGGCAAGTTTGTCAAGGCTGACAATGTTTTCCTTTTTCTCTAAGATGCTAGTTCTATAGTAGATCCAGGCCTCAGCCCATCTAGCCTTTGCATCTTCCTGTTTATAAACAAATTCATATGTTTAGAATGTTAGGGACTTCGCTTTAATCTTAGCTAAGGAACTAGAACTACATAAACAGGAAGACTGAAAAGAAATAATTTTTTAACTAGACCCAGATTAGATATAGCAGTAAATCAGGGCTCAGATTTAGAAAATGCAATAATTAACCTTTGGGTGACTATTTATATTCTTTTGATCTTTTATCTTTATAGACTATTTAAAACTAATAGATAAAATTGAACCATGTTTTATAATAAGATCTGTGCTGTCCAGAGTGAATTATTTTATGTTTTATTTTATTTACTTATTTTTATGTCTATGAGTACTTTGCCTGCATGTATTATGTGCATACTTGGTGCCCATGGAGGTCAGAAAAGGGTGAGATAGACAGACAGACATACTGAGAGACAGAAAGTTGACCAGAAGTGGGCTTTGGAGACCTCAAAGCCCACTCCTAATAACACACCTCTTCCAGCAAAGGCCACATTTCCTTCTACTTCTCAGCTCACTACAGTTCACCAACTGGGGAGCAGCTTCCCCATGCAAACCTAATGAGTCTATGGATAACATTATTCAAACGATCACACCTCCCTTGCAAAACTGCCTCCACATATCTGATCATACTTGACTCTATTATTAAAAGAAGAACATGGCAAATACATAGAAAGTTCTTCCTAAATAAGAAAAGTAAACACATAAACTAGGAGTTGATAAAAAAAAAGCATTTCCATTAAATGCATCCATTTATAATATAGACACTTCTCATCAATTTCTGTGAAAGGTTAAACCAACTTAGTGGAAGCATATAGCCAAGTCTGTCAAGTGCTTACAATTACAAAGCCCTAAATTCAATAAATAAAATCCATGAAAGAAAAAAACCACAGGGTATGATGGAACATGCCTACAATGTCAGTGCTAATGAGGCAGGGGTTGATGGGACTCTGGACTGTGCTCACCTCCGTGCTAAACTCCAGAACTCCAGACCCAATCTAAAAAGAATGAGATAGACAGTGTCTGCAGCATACCCAAGGTTGTCCTCTAGCACACAAATACAGACACACAGAGAGACACATACACAAACACACACACACCTTCACATGGAGCTACAGGTACTGATATTTGAATAATAGACATATTACACTAAAAAAAAAATATGGACTGTACTTAATAATAAAAATGACCAAAGCACAGCTACTTTTCCCACTTTGCAGATGCGCAATTGTGGACTTGCGGACTAGGTAAACCTAAGGAACGTCCCTTGCGTCTCATACTTTTTTCCTCCAAACAGTAAGAAATGTATTGAAATTTAAATATATTTTCACAAGTATTAGTTATTACCATTCCGAAGAATGCATTCTTGGTTAAACCTGCATGTCATTGGTTACCTGACTCTAGTTAGCAAATTATAGAACAAATGAGTCTATAAAAGCTGCCCCCCCTCTGTTCTTGCAGGAATGAGATGTTGCATAGAGAAATAGTTTTCTATGAAACAAGAAGAGACAGCAGGTAAAGGAGACAGCAAAGTAGGAAAGGACGTCTCAAGGCCAAACGCCACAATGTCTGCAGCTCCCCTCCTGTCCAGGCCACATCTCTGTGCTTTCCACAACTAGAACTCAATCCCCTTCTGTGGGCCACATATTTTCTCTCTTTACTGGATGGCCTCAGAATCCATACACAAAGACCTGTGAGGTGTTCTTCATAGAGGCTAATAGACTACAACAAAATCATCTCTGGCAAAGGAAGAGCACTCCTTCCTGAGCCCTCCAGCAGAAAACAAGGGCAGAATTAAATTCTCAGTCAGTTTTCCAAAGGGAGAAATGGAAGAGACAGACAGAACAACAGAGGAGATCATATGTAATATCCTACTTCAAGTAACACTATATTTATGCTGTGTATAAATGACAACAGATGCATGGTAAAAGCTACAAAAATAGTTTATTTAGGCACATTATAATAGGAGTCAAAACAATATGGAAGGTAAACTGATCTCTCTCCAGAGATTTAAGCCCTGGGTAAGTAAACTGGAGGAACTAGGAGGAGACTGCACAACTAGACTGACTGTGCTGTCTAATCAGGGACAAGACAAAGCAGAGACTTGGTGTTTCTCAAGCACATTACACATGGGAAGATCCCACATCCTAGAAAAAGACACTACTCGATTGTAAAATACATATATCTCATAGTATGTAAACCCAAGGTAAACCATGTAAGAGGCCACAGCCTGCAGTTATAAAGAAGTCTGCTGGGCTGGTGAGATGGCTCAACAGGTAAGAGCACCCGACTGCTCTTCTGAAGGTCCTGAGTTCAAATCCTGACAACCACATGGTGGCTCACAACCATCCGTAACGAGCTCTGACTCCCTCTTCTGGTGTGTCTGAAGACAGCTACAGTGTACTTACATATAATAAATAAATAAATAAATAAATCTTTTAAAAAAAAAAAGAAGTCTGCTAAGTTTATTTCACTGATTTCACTGCAGGAGAACATGAAGGACCCCAAAGGGCCTCGACCTTCAGTCCACATCAGGATCCCACTGCCCAAATTGCCATGATTCCTCCGTCATAGTACCACAGCTTCCTCACCTGTCTGTCATGGGCGCTTTCACTGCTCTTAGGGGGGATACAGCTCTTGGAAACCATTAAGAACACCTTCCTTCCTTCCTTCCTTCCTTCCTTCCTTCCTTCCTTCCTTCCTTCCTTCCTTCCTTCCTTCCTGATCATCCCTATGACCCAACTAGCAGAAAAATAAAACACAAAAATTTCAGT
This sequence comes from Mus musculus, assembly GCF_000001635.26. NCBI lineage: Eukaryota > Metazoa > Chordata > Mammalia > Rodentia > Muridae > Mus > Mus musculus. Next base: position 35,875,352 of record NC_000078.6, read on the forward strand.
AATAAATACCTAATAAAAATATTTTTAAAAATTTAAAATATTTTTAAAAAACTATAAAGAGTACAGTTTTACCTAAGGGTGGCATGCCTGTTCTACCTCAGCCCACATTTTTTCAAAATCAAAGATAAATGGAGAATTATCTTCTGAGTATCTGACAACTTTTGCTTTAACCAGTCAACACAAAAGTCATAAATGATAATAATAATTAAGAATGTTGGGTATAGCATTAAGCTACTTTTTTGATGCATTGATAAGGTTCTATATATTTTCAGCAGAGAATAAACAGAACATAATGACAGCAAATTCTTCTGTGTGTTTGCCTGTTTGTTAGAAACAAAATTTGGACATTGAGACACCAAAGGATTATAATGTTGTCTTTTCATGTATATAGTAATGACAATGGCTTAAAATTCAAATTTTATGTTTTCTTCTGTTTTTACTTTTCTGCATTTTTCCAATAATCAACAAAATATAGTCTTTCTTCTTGTCACTTGAATGGGGGGAATCTTATAAGACTCACCCTAGGAGAAGAGCTACAGGCAATTAATGACTACTGAGAGAGAATTAGTCTTCCCCAATAGTGAGATCCCTAATTTGTTACCCAATACCAAGAGTTTAGCCTCCAAAACAAATGTATAGAAACAGCAGTCAACAAATTGTATTTATATGTGTATATTTATGTAACTATAATAAAGAAAAAAAGGCCAGGAACTTATAAGGGAGTAGGGGAACTCAGAAACAGTTGAAACAAGGAAAGGGAGTAGGTAAATGATACCAATACAATACTCATACATGAAATTCCCAAATGAACGAATAAAATGTTTTAAGGATGACTGAGACATATGCATGTTTGATTTTCATTTTCATTCGGTATTTTTATTTGAGTTCCTTAGGGAAGCATTTGGTTTCATGGTATTCATGAAACATAAATTCAATTTGAACTCTTATAATATAATTGATGGTTTTTTACACAAAGGAAAACATTTTAGTTTTATATAGTTTAAAACTATGAGACTAGGATTAAGTTATAGTATATCTTCTTATTTTATGCTCAGCTTCTTAAAGTCTCAATTAGCCATTCACAACCATGGTCCAAGAATACCCAATGGAAAAATTCTAGAAATAAAAAATTCAAAACTTGTGTGTGGCAGCACATGTCTGCTACCCCAGCACTTAAAAGGCTAAGACAAGGCAAGGTAATGGAAGGTTCCTGCCCAGCCTAGGTGCAAAATAAAACAAAAACAACTAAAAAAAAGAAAAGCATCCACTGTGTTTGCCAGGCCCCGGCATAGCCTCACGAGAGATAGCTATAACAGGGTCCTTTCAGCAAAATCTTGCTGGTGTATGCAATAGTGTCTGCGTTTGGTGGTTGTATAGGGGATGGATCCCCGGGTGGGGTAGTCTCTGGATGGTCCATCCTTTTGTCTAAGATCCAAACTTTGTCTCTGTAAGTCCTTCCATGGGTATTTTGTTCCCAATTCTAATAAGGGGCAAAGTATCCACACTTTGGTCTTCCTTCTTCTTAAGTTTCATGTGTTTTGCAAATTGTATCTTGGGTATTCTAAGTTTCTGGGCTAATATCCACTTATCAGTGAGTGCATATCATATGAGTTCTTTTGTGATCGGGTTACCTCACTCAGGATGATACCCTACAGATCCATCCATTTGCCTAAATTCATTGTTTTTAATAGCTGAGTAGCACTCCATTGTGTAAATGTACCACATTTTCTGTATCCATTCCTCTGTTGAGGGACATCTGGGTTCTTTCCAGCTTCTGGCTATTATAAATAAGGCTGCTATGAACATAGTGGAGCATGTGTTCTTATTATCAGTTGGAACATCTCCTGGATATATGCAGGGCCCCCAGTGGAGGAGCTAGAGAAAGTACCCAAGGAGCTGAAGGTGTGTGCAACCCTATAGATGGAACAAAAATATGAACTAACCAGACCCCCAGAGCTTGTGTCTCTAGCTGTATATGTAGCAGAAGATGGCCTAGTTGGCAATCATTAGGAAGAGAGGTCCCTTGGTCTTGCAAACTTTATATGCCCCAGTACAGGGGAACACCAGGTCCAAGAAGTGGGAGTAGGTAGATAGGGGAGCAGGGTGTGGGGAGGGTATAGGGGACTTTGAGTATTGCATTTGAAATGTAAATGAAGAAAATACCTAATAAAAAATTGGAAAAAGTTAAAAATAAATAAATAAATAAAATAGTTTAATAATTAATAATTTAAAAAAGCAACATGCTTGTTCTAGTTAGGGTTTTACCTATTTACCTACTGCTACGAACAGGCATCATGACCAAGGCAACTCTTATAAGGGCAACATTTAATTGGGGCTAGCTTACAGTTTCAGAGGTTCAGTCCATTATCATCAAGGCAAGAGCATGGCAGCATCCAGGCAGGCACAGTGCAGGTAGAGCTAAGAGTTCTACATCTTCATTGAAGGGTGCAGAAGACTGTCTTCCAGGCATCTAGGATGAGGATCTTAAAGCCCACACCCACAGTGATACACTTCCTCCAACAAGGTCACACCTATTCCAACAAGGCCACACCTCCAAATAGTGCCACTCCCACCACAATGTTTTAAACTGTACATCACTCTAAGCAGTAGTAAAGTTCACATCTCTCCAGTATGTTTCATAACAAGGAGAATCACCCCTTTATACAGTGTGTCTATACTGTATACTTCATTCACCAATTAGTCCCTGAGCAATTATGTTTCACACAGACTGTCACAAGAGCGCAAGGCTTGGGTTCAAGTAGCTATTAGAGTTTTTGTTTGTTTGTTTGTTTTTAACAATGGCTCCAAAGTTAAAGAGTACTGTGGCTGGCAATTAAGTATATCAAGTACTTCCTATAAGCAAACTGTTGGAAATACTAAACTCAATAAGCAAAGAAGAAACAATGCTCAAATTTCTAAGGGCTGTGCTAAGAATACACTTTATATCATGAACAGAGGGAAGGAATTGCTTTGTAATAGCACCACAAGCTGCAAAAGTTACAGACAAAGCACCATTGTTGCTCACTTCTAAGATTCAATGTGATCTGAAGTTGCAAGCACCCACTGGGACTGCAGGATGCATCCCAAGAAGTAGCCCCGTGCTTTCTTTTGTCCTGAGGAGGAAGCATTGGAATCCGTTGTGCTTTCCCTGCAACATGACTGCTAAGGGTTGCGAAGGATTTCACAATGTTTACAATTTTTTACACCTACCCAGAGCTGCCCTAGGGATCTCCTAGTCACTGGATTGCTCACTCCCTCCAAACATCCAATTCCTTCCTACACTACACAGCAGAGTCAACTTTCACTAAGCAAACTATTTTCCTTTCTCATTATTTTACCCATATACTAATTCTTCTAATTTTCTTCTAATTTCTTCTATTTTACCCATATACTAATTCTGCCTAAATATCACCACACCCTCTCTTCCTTTTTTGTTTCTCATAACTGCTCAGTTCAACCTTCCAAATTTCTAAAACATACTCCACAGAATTTTAATCTTATAAAATACCTAATGAAATAAGGATGCCAGAACTTTTTTTTTTTTGATATTCACAGTTTGTCCAAATTAACTCTTGAGATGGCATTCAGTTTTGAAAATGGGAATAGTTCCAGTGTGTTTAAATAAAAGGCTTTTCCTAATCTTGTTTTACCTTGGACCTCTCCCTTAGAGAAGACTGAGCAAGGTGGCTCTCTCTAACTCATAGATACTCCTTATAAAGCAATTCAGGCACATACGTTCCTATAAACAGTCCATCACTAAACCCTTCCTCTCACACCTGCATACCTGCAGATAACATCTGATCTAATTGGCAATGGCTGGGTCTTCATCCTACCCCCACTTTCTGACACAGTCCGTGTGTCTTTTCTTCAGCTGGGGACACATGGGTAGCAATAAAAGAGCCAGAGACAGTGATGCAAATGAGAGAGAGAGACAAATTTCAGTATCACTAAGAAACCAAACCTTGGGATCTTTGATCAAAACGGAGCCAAACAACATGTAAGTGGAGGTCACCATTAAAGGAATGTGCTTTATAAATACATTCTTTAAAATATCTTGAGTAATACTGTTAAAGGCCGTTGTAAAGGGACAGCCTTGTATGACTTTTAAAATAAAATGTGAGTATTGCTTTTTAAAACAAAACACTATTAAAAGGACCTTAAAACGAAAGGCAATAATCTTAACCTGGACTCCGCCCATCCCCTCTCCCTATCCACACTTCCTGCTTTTATTTCTGGTTTTATTTTTGTGTGTGCTTCCCTCTCCCCCTCAACATAATATGCATATACACATGCCTTTTAAAAAAAAAAAAACTAAAATAATTACATCATTTGCCCTCTTCCTTTTCTTCCCTCCAACCTCTCCCTCCCTTCTTCCCTCTCAAATGCATGGCCTCCTTTTCTTTCGTTTTTATTGTTACACAACATTCATGAATATATAAATGCCGCCTGTTCAGTCCATTTCGGTCACTTGAACGTGTGTTTTCAGGGCTGACTATTGAGTTAGGGACTCTTCTCCATGGACGACTATTTTGCCTGCTCTCAGCATTCCTTAGTCAGCTGTAGCCTCACAACATTTTTCCCTTTTGTGTTATTCTGTCTGTTACAGTTCCCCCTGACATATAAAGCAGTCTTGATCTGTACTTAAATTTTGCTGTTGTTAAAAAAAAAAAAAAAAGGATTTGTTTTTATTTTTCTTCACTGGTTGCATTTTCAACTGTCAATAGTCTTTAATTACCTGTTATTCTACTATGTTTAAGCCTGCAAAAGGTAAATGTCTGCTATATTTGGGTCTCTCCTATTCTGCCTATTAGAAAGAAATTTACTGATATTACTCCTGGTGAAATCCTCATTGGTCATATAAATTCACTCTGTCAGTACTAAGCTCTATCTGTCACTGCCATGGAGGACACCCCAAACCACATTTCCAAACTCAACAACTTGACATACTTTTCTCACAAAGCAATGATACTCTAGCCCCTTCAAGCACCGATTATAATAGTATAGGTAGAAAGCTCTAGACTCAATGTAATGGTCATTCAATGTGATGTTCTTGGAGAAATGCTAGATGTGAGAATGTGGGAGGAGCTTCTCTGCCAGAAATGGCATCTGAACTATTTGTCCCATATAGCATGAGATTTTTAAATAGCCAGCTAGATTCCATCACACACAAACGCACGCACACACACACATACCTATTCTCTGGACATAGAATGTGACTCTGGCTTCTGCGATGATTTAATATACCTTCCATGCCATCCTCTCCCTCACCAAGAGCAATTATGATTTTCCAACCTCCAGGTCCAGCTTTTGAAGAGAAGAACAAAGCCCTGAGTGATGGTGCCTCAGTTTCCAGCCTCCAGTCTTTTTCATGATTAGAGGAGCACCTCACTCTCCTACCTTGGCACCCATTCTCCTGTAAAAGCTCCTTCTAGAACTTGTTCCACAGCGAACCCTGCCTGATCCATGTATATAACCACTTCATTCACAGATCAGCCAGGTAACACAATAGGAAGACAATCCTTCCCAATAAGGCCAACAGCACATCTCTATGCTGCATGAAAGAGAGCATCCTTTCCGTGTCCCCTGCTCAGCATCACAATCTTACCATGGTGGCAGCATGCTTGAGGTATGACTCTTTTCAATGAAGCTTTTTTTGTGGAGGAGACTGACCTATGCCTTTTTTTCTGCCCTGCATATTCTTCAACATCATATCCCTAACCATTTCAGAGAGAGCTTAGCAGTTAATGGAGCTTGTTGCTCCTATAGGTGATTTTAGAGTTAAGGTCCCAGTACCCATACCGAGCAGCTCATAAGCTCATGCAATTCCAGCTCTAGAGGAGCTGACACCTTCTTCTGGCCACCATGGGCATTTGCACAAATGTGAGCATCCCATACAGACACATTTGTATATGTATAATTTTGAAAAATATTACAAATAAATAAACATCAGAACAGCATACAAACTCTTTGAGACTGTTTTTCAGGCTTGCTCATATAACTGCTATCCTAGTATTAACCAGACCCCTCCTGAACCATTACTGTTAATTGTATCCTTTCTAGTCACCTTTAATTTTTTTTCCTTCCTTTCTTTTTCTCTTAGCATGCAAAAAATACCTGACAAGAATTTTTCACTTGGGTGCTGAAGAGTTTGCTAGTGGTTAAGTGTTCTTGAAGCATAAATATGAGAAGTTGAGTTCAGATCCTTGCACCCATGCAACAAGCTGGGTGTGGTCTCTTGTGTAACTGCAACCCCAAATCTGTGGGGGACAGAGAAAAGAGGAGTCACTAAAGCTTGCTGGCTGCCAGTCTAGCTGAAAACATGAGTTCTAGGTTCTGGAAGAAACCCTGCCTCAAAACAAGAAAGCTGACAGTAATAGAACCTAAGGACCTCCTCTGGATTGCTATGTACACATACACCAAAGGCAAACACACACACACAGAGAGAGAGAGAGAGAGAGAGAGAGAGAGAGAGAGAGAGAGAGAGAGAGAGAGAGAGAGAGACACAGAGAGAGACAGAGAGAGACAGAGACAGAGAGACAGAGAGACAGAGACAGATACAGAGAGACAGAGAAAAACAGAGAGAGAAAGAGAAGGAAACAGAATGACAGAGACAGGGACAGATAGAGACAGAGAGACAGAGAAAAACAGAGAGAGAGAGAAAGAGAGACAGACAGACAGAGAAAGATAGAGATAGAGAGAGGGGGGAAAATGCTAGCAAAACAGTTACAAAACTTAGAAGTTTCCATGTTCTGGATATATTTTTATTTACATCACCATAGAAGAATCTAAAGTTCTACCTACAACCCACTTTTCAGATCTTTTATAACACTGGTCTATTGCTTCCTAACATCCAAAATGCCTAGCCTACTCTGATTCTCCCCAACATTGGTTGGGAGCATCTTCCCCAGCTCTTGGGCAGCATGAAAAACTTTGCTCTCTCCCTAACATCTCTTCTTTCCTTCAGTCCCAAGTCACCCCAAAGCCTCATGTCTTTTTAGCTTTGGGAAATGCCATTTTTATATTTTGAATTTTCCACCCATGTTTTGCTTGTTTCCCACTTCTGGACTTCCCATGCTGTAACTTGAGAGCGCTGGTTTGGTGTCTTCTCTCCAGTTGTGTCTTTCAGGCATTCCTTATCTATGTCATTGCTCTCATTTCTAGACAGGTTTCTGAGAAGAACCACCAAGCTTACCTGTGGGGGCCAGCACTTTAGTAAAGGTCTGTTAAAAGGTCAAAGGTTGGTTTTCCTTACTTAACCCCCTTGGTGCCTGTTGTGTCACTGTCATTATTGTTACATTGTTTCTCTGCTTTCCAAGTGATCTCCTCTGTTATCATCTGCCTTGGGTCTGTTTCATTTTTCTTTCATGCTACTGGCTTTCTCCATCTCTCTCAGACGATTTTCACCATTGTGAATGAGAATCTCCAAATAGCTAAAAAGATTTCCTGTGACTTTCAGTTTGACTTCTTTTACTTGAGCATACAAACACACAGATTTTACCAGTGTTTCCATTATGACCCTGGGAGAGAATCCTGTGTTTGTGAGTAGGATACACATCTGACTGGCTTTGTGACTTCAGCAGGAAAACACTCTTTAGGTGAGTGAGACCTCCAAATGGCAGAATAGGGAGAGGATGGCCCTGCAACAGAGTCTCACCCTAGGAATCTTAACTCTTAAAAAACCTGCATTAATATATTATACGCAGTGCTGGGTTCATTGTGGTCTTTCGGTTTATCTCCATCATGCATGTGGTCATGTCCATCCCCCATTGTCCTCTATTGTCTACTGTCTCTCTCACTGATACCTCTCCTATTCCCAACTAGGAATATTTTTACATCTTCTTTTTAAATTTCTTTTCTTTTCTTTTGTGACCTGGTGAACTTACAGAATTTCTTTCCCTTCTTTCTTTCTTTCTTTCTTTCTTTCTTTCTTTCTTTCTTTCTTTCTTTCTCTCTTTCTTTCTTTCTTTCTTTCTCTCTCTCTCTCCCTCTCTCTCTCTCTCTCTCTCTCTCTCTCTCTTTCTCTCTTTCTTTCTTTCTCTTGGTAGAGTGGGGGTTTCTCTGAACACAGTAATAGGAAAGAGAAAGAAAGAGAATGGGAAAAGCACACTGCCATGGGGCACATGGGATTCTGCCAACATCACTCAAGGGGTTAAATGGATGAGAAAACCACTGTAGGAGAACCTGAGGTGGCATTGGGCATCCTAAGCACAGTTGAGAGAAGACAGAAGGCATTACCTCAGAGGAACAGAACATACTAATGCTCAGAAGACTTAAACACCCAACAGATAATATTGGTGCCTCTCTCCGTTAAGCCATGTTCAACCATTGGACATTGTTTAGTTCTGTTACGTGTTGCCTTTTTAATTTAATTGCCTCACTGTGAGTAAGTAGTTCTATGGACTCTCTTATCAGTCTGTTTTTCTTCCTGCTTTCAGGTCCCTCAGAAAACTGTTGCACAGGTTAGCATGGCATGAACATGTCAGTACTTATTGACAAGACCCTGGAAACTGTGTAGCAGAGGCAAGCCTCAGCACAGGTGGCATGCAGCACCTCAGCTGAGCGCTATGAGGAAGTCCCACAAATCAGAGGCCCCAGGGAACTAATCCTGGTTCGTAACACATAACATGCTTGCATGATCTTGTTTGGCATTGTGACTTACCTACAAATCTATTACTTGACTTATATAAACTCTAGCATATGCAATAATGTGGCTTGTTATACTGTTATTATAAATATATGTCTTTATTACTTTGTTTAATCTTCAATCCCTGAGAAATCCAATGGTTTTTATTTTTATTTTTTAATTTTCTTTACTAAGTCAACATTCCACAAAGTGTACTCTATGAGTCAGACAACCAGGGCCATGTGGTAATCATGTCCTGGACGTCTTTTCAGACCCTAGCTATTGAAAATGGGCCTTCTGGGTATCTCTACTCCTCCGATCCCTAGCTCTTCAGTCTGTGTATAATTAAGCACTGCAGGAGAAGCAAAAGAATTGGCCTGTGCCACCCATGTAGTATGGGAATGGGAGCCCACAACACTGTGACAGTTCTCTGGGTCTTCTTGGGGTGGGGGTAGGCGGTCCACTGTGGGAGTTTCAGGGTGAAGAAGCTGATGGGATCTGAGGAAGTGTGAGGTCCAAGTTTTATCCAGGACATGCCTAGAGAGAAATGGGAAAACCTATGGGTCAGCAGTAGTTTTGGTAGTTTAAGGAAGAGGTTTAAGGAGGAGCCACTGTTGGCATTTATATTTCGACCTTCATATAAACAATTTGCTGAAAGTAATTATCATTATTTTTTTTCTTTCCTTGAGACATTATATAGCCTTGCTGACCTGGAGCTTGTTATATAGACCAGACTGTCTTCAAACTCCTGGAGATCTGCCTGCTTCTGCCTCCCAAGTGCTGACATTAAAGGGGCAACTGCACCCAGCAAATGGATCTCTCTTTAGAGCTTTACATTTCTAAAAGGGGTATAGGAGGTTTGAGACTGCAAGCCCACATCCAAGGAGCAATAATTAACTCCACACACACTGAGGAAACATGTCAGAGAACAGGAAACATTGCCATCTTCTGCCTATATGAGAATGCTGCTTTTCTTTTTTTAAAACAAACAAACAAACAAAAAAACAAACAAACAAGCAAACAAAAACAAAGAGCTTTGTTCTGATCAAGACCAAGCTACTATTAGAATGTGTGGTCGGTGAGCACATAGCGCCACCTTGTGCAGCTGGGTGCCCTGTGAATGTCTCCTGTGTAGGAAAAATGTAAGCAGCAGAAGTGGAGGTTGTCTCACAGTGGGAGCCAATTCAAGTAAGCAGGCTTTTAGTGTGCAAACATAACTGTGTAAACAAATTCCCAGTTCTTTGCAAAGCAAAGCAGTGGGACCCATAGAAAAACAAAAAGACTAGTTTCTAAGCAGAGCAGGGGATGAGTCTGTTATGAGGGAAAAGTCACAAAAATAAGGTTGGGGGAAGGGAGGAATAACACGGGGAGGAACCAGAGGGAAGGGGAAGCGAGAAACAGGGTCTTAAAAAGGGAAGCAGCTTGAAGAGAGTTCGAGCGGTGTTGGAAGAGAGAACAGCGGAAAAGTAACTGTGGCACCCGTAAACCACAGCAACTAAGACACAGCCCCACCTGCACGCCTCCCCTCCCAGTGGATGTTTTAAGGTGGACAGTGACTTCCAAGTTCTGGCTCCCAGTCTCTGGAACTCCCAGTCTGCCCATTCCGCTGAGCTCTTCCGAAAAAAAAAAAAAATCGCACAGTGAAATCATGAATGTTTTAACGAAACTCGTAGCCTCCGATGAAAATCTAGAAAAGCCCTCAAGAAAACATGTTAGGCATCCGTTGATGTTTGTTTAATTCTTGTCGGGAGCCAAGTGAAAATGTTTGCATGTGCAATCTGTGCACAGTCATCGATCTGGTTCCATCAGGATGTAGCAGAGAGCAGCTGAGAGAAGTCAGGAAAGCCCAAAGGCGCCCGGCAGCCATTATCCCTATTTGGCCCCATTTTAACACTGAAGTTACCTTTCTATTAACTTTAAAAACTTACCATGACTCTATGGTCTTCTGATCCTGGGGATTGTGGTCACCATTGCTTCTTCCTATTCTAAGGCAGAAACGATCTCTCTTTGCTTGGAGAGAATCTAAACGGCCCTGAGTTCTTTGAGGAAACATAACACGGATGGACTCCTTAGAAGAGTCAATAATGGGTGACCATTTTTTAACTTATTCGTTAGTTATTTAATTAGTTATCCCCTTTATTCTAGTAAAGAATAAATCGTTCTTAGTCCTGTGTCTAAGAGAGGAGTGTTGGTAGAAACAAGTAAAAACGTATGATCTGAAAGATGGAGCACCTGTTAGGAGCTCTTTTGCTGCTCTTTCTGAGGATCTGAGTTCGATTCCCAGCACCCAAGTTATATGGTTCACAGCTGCACATAACTTCAGCTCCAGGAGATCCGATACCACGGGTTCTTGCATACACCTGCCATACAGACACTGAGACAAATATGTATCCTTACATGAAAATAAATCTTTGTTAAAAATTAACTCCCAGCAGATTCTGTGTTGCAGTCTATTTCTGTTCATCTAGATCCTTGCCCCCTGGATGGTCTGAGTAAGCCAACCAAAGGGAACTCTTGCCTCCAAATAAAAATGGACGAAAGAACTGAAGAGTCCAGGAGACATGGAAAACTCTCTTAAAAGTCAGCACACGTAAGCGCTTGAACCTTCAGCATTATGTGGTGCTGACTAAATAGAAAGTACATTATTCCCCTCTGCTTTCCTCAACTATTTGTAATCATAAAATCAGAAATGCCTATAACTTCTGGTGCTTAAAAAAAAAAAAAGTGAAGACAAGGCTGGAGGTGGCTCAACTCTTAAGAGCACTATCTGCTCTACCAAAGGACTTGGGTTCAATGCTTAGCACCCATATGGTGGCTCACAACTGCCTGTCATTCTAATTATAGGAGATCCTATACATTCTTCTATCCTGCATGGGCACCGTGCATGTGTGTGGAGCACAGACATACAAAGCATACAAGCTAAACACAACCACACCCAAAATGAATAATAACAATAGTTAACTTTCTAAGTCACCAAAGTCTGCTGTGATCGTACGTAGCACTGGGGAGCCAAGGGCAGAAAGATCACCAAACACCTGAGGTCAGCTTGAGCCACTGGCAGAATAGAATTGCCTGTCTCAGAACAAAGTAACTGCCACTAAAAAGAAAACAGCCCATGAATCTTCTCAGCTAAAAATGTGACTACTGTCATGTAGACTTTAAATATGCATATCAATTTTAGTAACTGCTTCAAAAATCTTTATTTTAGGTGAAAAAAAATGTTTCCCCATAACATTGGATTTTTTTTTACACTTTATTGTAGCCAAAGGTTCAGGAATACAGATAGATAGGAAGGTAGATAGATAGATAGATAGATAGATAGATAGATAGATAGATAGATAGATAGACAGACAGACAGACAGACAGACAGATAGATAGATAGAGGGATGGATGCATGGATGCATGGATGCATGGACGGACGGACAGACAGACAGACAGACAGATAGTTAGATAGATAGATGGGTGGATGGGTGGGTGGGTAGGTGGGTGGGTAGATGAGTGGGTAGGTGGGTGGGTGGATGGATAGATAGATAGATAGATAGATAGATAGATAGATAGATAGATGGATGGGTGGGTGGATGGGTGGGTGGGTTTGTGGGTGGGTGCGTATGTGGGTGGGTGGATGGATAGATAGATGATAGATAGATAGATAGATAGATAGATAGATAGATAGATAGATAGATAGATGGATGGATGGATGGGTGGGTGGGTGGATGGATGGATAGATAGATAGATAGATAGATAGATAGATAGATAGATAGATAGATAGATAGATAGGTGGGTGGATGGGTGGGTGGGTATGTGGGTGGGTGGGTATGTGGGTGGGTGGATGGATAGATAGATGATAGATAGATAGATAGATAGATAGATAGATAGATAGATTGATAGATAGATAGATAGATAGATAGATAGATAGATAGATAGATAGATAGATAGATAGATGGATGGGTGGGTGGATGGGTGGGTGGGTATGTGGGTGGGTGGGTATGTGGGTGGGTGGATGGATAGATAGATGATAGATAGATAGATAGATAGATAGATAGATAGATAGATAGATAGATAGATAGATTGCCAGCCTCCTAAAGCCCATGTGTGCAAGACTTAAAGCTTCTGAAAACAAATGCAAAGGTCAGAATACAAAGAGAAAAGAAATATGGAGGAGGAAAAACCTAAGGAAAGGGACTGAGGAGAAGAAAGAGGAAGAAGACATTACCTACCCTGTAACTATGATCTCACAGGATGTAGCAGGCACGTGCAAACCAGTGTTCTCCAGCATCTACCCCGCCTGCCAAGCAAATGGCTGACGCCTTTGAGTTCAGAGCAGACCACAGCAGACGTAACAAACTCTTGAAAGAAGACCACTGTTGTGAGTAAAGCAGAGACATGAAAGTAGAGAGACCAGCTGAGGGTTGGCAGTGAGGACTGCTCCGAGGAGATCTTAGTGCCCTTGGAGGGTGAGGACTGAGATGAATCATTAGTGAGACAACGGCAGAACATTCTAGAAGACGGAGAACAGGTATCTGTGTCCTGTGGCCAGAAAGATTGGCAAACTGTAGGCGGTCAGGAGGAAAGAACTGATCCTGGAGCCTACAGAATGTGAGCGGTTTCAGAAGTGTTAATAAAGAAAGGGCAGCAGCAGGCTCGTGTTGGCCTATATGGAGTTTAGAGAATTGTCAGCCAATAGGATTGTGAATGGATTATATCTGATTTTCCTTGTTTAAAAATATCACTTTCTCTTCTATATATTGAAGGAATTAGATCCTTCATGTACAATTGATAGATGTGCTATAATGAATTCTTACAGCTTGTATTTTGCTTTTGCTTTTTGTTTTTTTTTTAAATATGAACAAAAAATGTGTAGGGAACAGAGAATAACACATGGGCATGAGAAATACCTGCATAACAAATTCTAATAACCAATGACAATCTACAAATAAAGCCAACAGATTGGAAACAACTTTCCTTGTAGTGTGGTATTCTACATTAAGCAGACTGTAAGCAGGTTGGCTATTCTAAGTGCCCAAACATCTCTGACAGTGGTTCTACTCCTGTGGGAGGCAGGTAGTATGTTCAGGAGGACCAGGGCCTCCTGAACTTCATTGTAAGCTTTCTTGATCACATCTCTTAACTACAGAAGGTCATTTCTCCAGTGGTGATGGTTTTCCTGGACTTTAGTTAAAATACCTATTCATCACACATTGAACTTATAGTTCGTTGTGAGAAAGAAGTCACTGACAGAAGAGTATTGTTGAACTACACAAAAGAGCACCTCTGTCATTTGTTACAGGGGTGTTTATTCTTTAGTAATTTTTGTTCAAATGTGTGTTGAATAAAGCAGAACTGAATGCCCGACTGTGACATTTTGCTTTTTGCTGAGTTCCACCAAGTAGCCTGTGCAGACTGTACTGGTACCCAGGATATTAAAGATTAGTAGATTCCAGGATCAAAACTTGCCCCACTGTGTACAGAGAAAACTGGAGTTGTTAAACAGGACATTGCAGAAATGAAGTCAGTGACTCACAGAATCCCTCTGTTAGACTTCCCCAAAATTTAACCGGAAGCAAAGTGTGCTAACTGTGGTGTGAAGTACCACGTGTGGAGCCAAGGAATTGGAGATGCATTTGGTGTATGACAGAGGAGAGTGCCAAGCTGCAAAGAACTACAGCTGAGCCAGGGTTCTGCAAGCTGGGCCCAAGGCTGTGGAGATGGATCCCTGTTGGTGCCAGGTTGGAAGTGGATTGAACTGAACTGTCTATATAGAGGAAGATAAGCTGTTATTGCTCTTGCTTTCATACAGAACATTCCTCTTTCTATTTATGGATTCCTGCAATGTTTAACAATTTTTCACATTGACAGCCTACCTGGTTTTCTTATCTATTTATCAAGCCAAACTCTAGGCTCAGCAGCACACAGAAATGTGCACTCTGCCCTTGAAAGGATAAGAAAGAAGACAACACTAGCATTCTCCACTTCCCTGTCTGCAAATACAGAATACACACTGTTGTGAGGGCAGAGTTGCTGAGCAGCCTTAGGGAAGAGGTGACTCAAGGCAATTCTTTAAGGGAAGGAATGCCTTCTAGAGCCCCCACCTCCAACCAGCCCATTCAATATGTGGCACAACCCAAAACTAGCAAACAAACAAAAGAAAAAGACATTTTAATTAACTGGGATTTATTCTATATTTTAGGAATTTAAGGTAAACTGCTGTCAAAGAATGATCTCCATGAGGTCATAGCAAGAGGTGCAGACTTCCTACAACAATTAACCAAGTCTGCCTACATATTATGATTGCACATTACTCACGTAAGAAGATACACATGACTGTGTCAGCAGAAACAGATTTTTAAATAGTGACTGGAAATTCCATCAGGTGCCACAGAAGAAAGTAGATGGAAGCCTGATACATGATAGATCTGTCTGTCCATGGTACCAGGAGACAGAGCTCTCCCTATGTACCAGACCCAGGCAGGCTGCTCTTTGATCTGAGAGAATTTGCAGCATTTTAGTGCTACATTTAATGCACCAAAGAATGCTGTTGGGATATCACAGACCCCTTAGGGCATGTGCAGGCTCACACACACACACACACACACACACACACACACACACACACCTGTCTCTCTGTCTCTGTTTCTGTTTCTCTCTGTGTTTCTCTCTGTGTTTCTCTCTGTGTTTCTCTCTGTTTCTCTCTCTCTCTCTCTCTCTCTCTCTCTCTCTCTCTCTCTCTCTCTCTCTCTGCCTGGTTCTCTCTCTCTTTCTTTCTCAAAAAGTAGACCTTGCCTACCCTGTAACTACAGTTTCTACCTCCCATAGGATGTAGCAGGGTCTTGCAGTCCAATGTTCTTCATCATCTACCTCACTGGCGAGCAAATGACTGATGACTTTAGTGCAGGCTCCATGCCTCCTGGGGAAAGTCACAAAAGTGAAACAACTCTCTCCCCTCTGTTTCTCTTCCTCTTTCTCCCTTTCCTCTCCCTCTTCCCTTCCTTCTCCCTCCTCTCTGCCTTCCCCTCCCTGTAGCCCCACCCTGTCATTCACACCAGCTATTGCTTTCTCACTCATCTCTCTTCATGAAGTCTCTCTGGAGGTCTTAAGGGGAAGCCTTTCTTTCTCTTTAAGCATGCTTTCTCTAGCAACATGCTGTAGCCTCCTAAATGGCCGCCTACCTCAAGACCTGATCATGGCCCCCACAGTCGATAGGGTCTCTCTCCTATTAAAGCTCGTTCAAAAGAGTAGCTGGCTTCAGATTCCTTGTTCACAAAGCAACTGAATCTTCAGCTCACTGTTTCCTATCACAGGCACAAAACGGATAAAAGCAGCAAGCACCCTTCCGAAGTAATGAGATCGCTGGTCACAAAGGGATGAGTGCTCTGACTGAATTCAAAGGTGCTGGTGCAAATGATCAGGTCTCCTGAAGTTACCCTCCTGATGTGTTCTGCTGCCACCTTCTGCAAACTCAAAGTCACCTCCTATAAAATGCAAGGCCAGAGTCGCTCTGGAGTCTGAAGTAGAGGACATAGCAAGAAAAAATTTTTTTCAGGGAAAAAAAATGAGATCAGGAAAGATATTCTACATTTAGTCTTTGTTTAGATCTAATCATCGGGAGGAGAACAAACAAGAAAGACATAATATACACACAAGCCGTAGTTCAAAATCAGACTCTAAAAAATAACATCTGTAAGGCATCATAAGTTGGAAGGCAATAAAGTGAGAACTGAGGGTTGCCGAAGCTGTCAACCAATCAAATCAGTTAGAATCAGGCATTCTCTCTCTCTCTCTCTCTCTCTCTCTCTCTCTCTCTCTCTCTCTCTCTCTCTCCCCACTCTCTCTTTCTTCCCACTCTCTCTTCCCCTCTCTCTATCTTCTTTCTCTCTCCCTCTCTTTCTCCATCTTTTTTTCTCTCTTCCCCTTCTTCACTAGCTTTCTCTGTCCCCATGTGTTTCCAGCCAGCCTCTTCTTTTCTTCCTCTCTCTTTCTCCTTTCTCTTTCTCCTTCTCTGTGCCCCCTGCCCATTTCTCTGCCCTTATCCCTGTTTTTCAGGTCCACCAAGTTGTTTTATGCTGCATTATAAAGCATAACAACGGACACAAAGGCAACTTTCTTAAAGACTTTATGTAGTAGCAATGTGTCTTAAAGAGATAGTAATTCCAAACTGTGTGTCTGAAGTCAGACTGGTAAACAGCCAGGTCTGAGAGTGGGGTTGGTACCACAGTATTTAGTTGAAGGCCAGACTTCAGATATTTTAGATTTAAAGCCCTGTGATTGGGTGGGAGCTCGCTCTGCAGGTCGTGTTCCAGCAGACATACATCAGCCAGCATCAGGTTGCCATCATCTCTTACAAATGATGGAGAAGGAGAAAATCAGATGGAGTATAGAGCCAGCATATCACACAGCCCCTGAAAGAAGTCAGCCTGTGACCTTGGCCTCCAACTAAACACTGAGGTCTCCAAAAGGGAAGAGTTTTTCATTAAAAATGGAATGTTGGCTTTTTCTTTAGGACAGAACTCTTCTACCATGCCTGGGGTAGAATGAGGGATGAGTTAGCTT
The DNA here is from genome assembly GCF_000001635.26 of Mus musculus. Classification (NCBI taxonomy): domain Eukaryota; kingdom Metazoa; phylum Chordata; class Mammalia; order Rodentia; family Muridae; genus Mus; species Mus musculus. The sequence goes on from NC_000078.6 coordinate 35,892,522, forward strand.
GTGCTCAAGAGAGCTGTGCTGCTCAGAGAAATGAATCATAGCTGAGGAGGATAAGGAAAGAACGATTTTACAGCAAAGTGCCAGGCCATTGGCAGGCCTGGGCAAGCTAGCTTCACTTTATCTCATGGATGGGCATCAGGGAGCAAAGCATGACCCCAGCCAGAAGGCAACTTCCATGTGCTTACATTTTGTGTATGGTGCCTGGAGACAATGCAGGGACAAGCATGACCTAAAAGAAGAGTGAAAGTGCAGTGTTGTGTGTGTGTGTGTGTGTGTGTGTGTGTGTGTGTGTGTGTGTGTGTGTGTGTGTGTAAATGCATACATGTGAACATTTCTGATTCTAGTAGGTCCCAGGCATGGATCTGGAACAGTATTTGAGTAGAAATAGAAATCAATCTTTTCACCAGTATTTCTAATACTTTGAATTTCTAAGACATTTCAAATAAACCTCACTTCCTGTCTACTCCCTAGACAAATATACTTAGAAAGAAAGAAAGAAAGAAAGAAAGAAAGAAAGAAAGAAAGAAAGAAAGAAAGAAAGAAAGGAAGGAAGGAAGGAAGGAAGGAAGGAAGGAAGGAAGGAAGGAAGGAAGGAAGGAAGAAAGAAGAAAACCCTGAGGTGTTTTAATCTCTCTGTATAGGTAGCACCCCACCCCATTTTCCATTTTTTCCAACATGAGCTGGCATTAGAGAGTCTAAGCAGTCGCAGTCGAACACCTCTGGCAGGTACACAGTGTGACCTGTCTCCAGTGTCTTGAGAGCAGGAGCCGTGTGGGGAAAGGCAAATCTCATGGGAAGTGATCCGACTGAGAAACAGAGTCCGGCATAAAAGTGGCTTCTGAGAATCAGGCCCTGCAGCTCTCTAGGAAGGAGAAGTGGGCTAACCACTCATCCTTTATTCAGAAGAACCTAACACACTGCAGCCTCTTAAATATTAATGAATCCACCAGCAATAGGAGACCCCCCAGGGTTGTCTAACGACCTTTACAACGGTTTGATTCCTGTGAAAAATCTACCTCATTAATTTTGCAAAAACAAACAAACAAACAAACAAACAAAAACCCCTTAGACGGTGTTAGACATGGCTCATTTCCAACATATTAAATTAAGGCAATGGAGCGATCATAAGCTACAAACCAGAAAATAAAATGGCAAAAGGACACTAGACATTTCCAATTGCACAGACTTTTCTGAATTGTTCCACAATGTACATTAAGGCTAAAATCTTGACTGTGTCGTTTCTTAATTGCAGAGACCTTGTGGTAGACTGACAAATAACTCTCCTCAAGAATAGAGAGTCAGTCCTCAGAACCGTGGTGCTATGTAATAGGGCAGTAGAGTTTTGCTGTATAGGTAGGATCCCCGAACAGGGAGACTCTCCTAGATATCCAGGAGGGAGCCATGCTACCACACGGACCCATTTGAAGGGAACATGGAAAGTTCAAAAAACAGAAAAGGCCACATAGTGGTAGAGGCAGGAGCGAGTGACAGTGCTACATGAAAGGGAAGACAGTAGCCTCCAAAAGCTAGAGAAACAGGACAGCCTCCTCTGAGGCTCCTGAAGTAACAGCAGCCAATTCCTTCCTATGAAATACTTGTTACAATATCAAAAGGGATATGTGTGTAAATTATGGATAACCCATAATAGAGCCTCCATGTTTGCCTCAGCCTTGGCAGTGTCCTGTCAGCCCCTCACAGGTAGGATGTGGGTTGGTGTGGCTTCCGCTAATTGGGACACCTGTAACCACTCAATGACCATGAGACTATATAGCACAAAAGGCCAGCCCTGGAAGATACCAGTTATGGACAGTGACCAACCAAAGGGATCATTTCCTCTCTTGGAAATTGTGACCTCAGTATGGCTTCAGAGATGCAAGGACCAGAGTCCAGTGGTGTGGAAAGCGAGGGAGCAGGAAGGGGCGGGGAGGGAGCATGGGAGACAAATGAGATGGGAGAGAAAGAAGCACTAAGCAGCAGCTTCCTGCAACCATGACCTCACATTGCCCCATGGTTTCCATAGCAACCATGACCCGAGCCAGGCCTCAAATGACCCCTGAACTGATGAACAATAGTAAGTAGCATTCCAGCTCTTCACAAGACTCAGAGCAGCTGCTGAGATGGACCCAGGCTCCCTCACCTTATTTAATGAGAAGGTTCTGTTCTTTGCAACCTCACAGAGCCCAGTCAGGGTTTCCTGGTCTTAGTTTTTAATCTTTTAGAAAATCACTGAAGGAAAACGACTTGAATCAAAACACCAATAAAGAAATATGCAAATGGCCAATAAGCTCATGAAAGTATGTTCAGTGTCATTAGATATTGAGGCAATGAAAACCAAAAGTACAGCGGGAGACCCACCTCACAGCCTCGGGAGAGCTCAAAAGACATTAGAACTGAAGACAGGCACAGTGCATGCATACAATACTGGTAGTACAATACGTGGTAGCCACCACAGGGAAGAGTTTGGCAATTTAGACTTTGACAGAATGTCATAGTTAGAACAGAGCAGCATACAGCCACAATCTCTACTCCTAACTATATACCCAAAGGTCACAGAAGAGGCATTCAAATGACACCTGCACAGCTCTCATAGGGACGATAGATAGTCAGAACCCCATAAAAGTGCAGATAAGGAACCATCCATGAGTGGGTAGACAGGTTTGGGAATAGATGTGCAATGGCATGTGACTTAGCTATGAAGGAGACTGAAAACTGATACACACTGCCAAGTACATGGACCTTGAAAACACTGCTATAGGAAAGAAAGCAGCCACAGAAAGCTATACAGTGTATAAACCCACTTCCATAAAACAGCAGCAATGAGCACATTCACAGAGATACAAAGCTGTGGGCCAGAATTTGCCCAGGGCTTGAGGAAAATGGGGGAGGGCAACTATTTGTGGGTATATAAGTTACTTTGTGGTGGTAAACAGTGCTAGAAATATGTCACACACAGCTACATAGCACTCTGAAAATACGAAATGCACAATTGCACTCTGCTGGGTGGTTAGAATGATTCCTTGTATATGAATTTTATAATAATGAAAAAAGTTTGTGGAAAAAGTACTTCATGACACTTGTTCATTTATTTGCTTATATATGTGACATGTATATAAACACATATGCACACTCGCGGTGACATAAACAGAAACTGAAATGATATGTAAAGCATACCAAGGGTGTGCTAATAGTAATCCATAGTTAGGTGTTGGCTGTGTGTTTCTGATTAGATGTATATGTAATAACCATGTCCATCATTTATAACATTGTATCATTGTAATTTAGAAGACGTATATAGTCTTCATTATAATAACCATTTCAACTTACAATTCTGCTACAGATACAATAGACACCTTGCACCCGGCTGTGTGTGCTTCTGGTGCCTTTGGGACCTGGGCTGTTCTTATCCCACAGTGGTCAAGTCTTGGCTGAACGACACCCAGATTCTCCGAGTAGTCTCTCAAAGTCTCCAACCTCACATGAACGTTACGGTCAGCCTGGGGCTGGAGAATGTTTTCTACAATGGAGTAAAAGCCAATGATTAGCATGCGTCTGTTCAGTCTGTCTGGTCTAGCCTCTGGGTGAAGAGAGATACTCAGTACAGATCACCTGACCTTTTATGTTACTAGTTTAATTTGATAATTTGACCCCACCATTTAAACTGGCTCAATGATGGGGTCCAGTCAGTAAAGAGATAAATAGATATTTGATACTTCAAAAGAACATTACAGATCTTTGCAAAAATAATGTAAATTTCTCAAGCAAATGACAGAGTGTATTGAGAAAGACACCAAGGGAAACACTCTTGCATTTTATTTATTTTGCCTATCAAAATAGACCAAAAGCCGTTCATCCTCTTGATCGGCAGGTGGCGCTGTGAACGTATCTTTGAAATTGAAAACACAAAAGCCATTTTCTTTAATCCCTCAATTACATAGGACATTTGAAATGATTTGTTTTAATCGGAATAAATGTCACTGTTAGTGACAGTAGATAATCCCTAAAATTCTCAAATCCTCCGCAAATGTTAATGGAATCACTTCATAGAAATAGCTTTTCAAATATTATCCGTAAGCTTAATAAACTGGGTTCGTTATGAACGGACTGGGTTATTTTCCTGTATATCGTCCTTGATTGCAGCTTCACACACAGCTATCTATTTAATCCTGGAAAACTCAGACGTTATTATTCCCGCTTCTCAAAGAGAAAATCGGGTCTCACACGGGTTACATTTTTTTTTACCCAAGTCCCATACCCCATTGATGAAGAGAATCACGCTTCAAAATCAAGCCTGGCTCCCTGGTGCTTAACCACAGCACGAAAGCATTTCAAAGGCAGAGCTAAATTGGTGAAAGTGTAGTAGATTGTAGTAAGGACTGAACAGGCTCAGGGGATTTTTAAATGCTAATTTCATTCCACCTTCAGTGCCATTTCTATTCAAATCACACAGATTGTTTAAAAACGAAAACAAGTCTGACCTTTTTTTTTTCCTGTGGGGAAAGTCTGGAGTCAGGAGTCAAACAGAGCTTCACAAAGACCTGGAGCCACACTCCCACACCCCTGTAGACAGAGACCTTTAGGCTGTGTAAAGGGGAATCTCAAGAAAGGAGCGGGGCTGCCCAGCAGTGAAAGGGGGAGAAAGAGATATGCAATTTGCATATCTAAAATTTGACCTTTTTGTGATCAGATAATCTTTTGCCCTATGAAATAGAAAAATCTTTGCCCACTGTGATCCCATTCTGAACTTTAAAAAGCATACAGAGTGCAAATTTGAAAAGTTTTATGTGATGTAGGAGCAACCAAACGTTCTAAGTCTGACACGCAGATCCAATGTAGTCAACTATGAAGGTTATTAAATGGACATGAGACATCTCTCTTTTCTTTCTAAAAGCAATTGTTACTCAGGCCTGAGGCTTAACTGAGGCTTTTCAGCTCCTGGCACTAGGGCCTCCCATTATGAGTCGAGTCACCATTTGTCCTGGGAGAAGGAACACTGAGCACATGGACAGTATTTCAGCTAGGTGAATACTTACCCTGGTACTTAGGACAGACAGTACAGTAGTGCGCTGGCCAGTTTCACACTGTCCCTCTCATAAAGCTCTCTACGGTCACACCTGAACATCAGCCCTATGACATCAGTGCCGGCTTAGCTGCCAATGTAACAGTCCACAATCACCTGGAAAAATATTCTTAACAAGGAATTATCTAGATCAGGTTGGCTTGTAGGCTTGCCTGTGGGGTTGGGGGAGTTTTAATTCATGTAAGACTGAGCCATTTCAGGTGGCACCATTCCCTAGGCAGGTTTCCAATAGCAGAAGAGAGGCGAAAACTGCTGAGAGCAAGCAAACAAGCAATAATCAGTATATTCTCTCTTTGCTCGTGACTGTGGATATGATGTGAACAGTTTCCCAAGTTCCTGCTGCCTTGACTTCCTGCACAAGATGAATAGAATCCTAGAATCTGGAGCTAAAACAAGCTTGTTCTCCCCCTAAGTTGCTGGTTGTTAGGGTGTTTGTCTTAGCAGCAGGAAAGAGACTAGAACATCTTACCTCTTTAATGGGATGTCAGGACACAGTCGGGAAGAGAAAAACACCTCAGGCTTGTCCTAGGACAGAGATAGCAGGTCACAGAAGTGTCATGGAATGAGCACTGGACAAGGCTATCCCAAGAGATCCCAAAAGAGGGGCCCAGCTTCTACCCCACTCCGTCCACACCGCCTTTCCACCATAGTCCATTTTTTCCCCATTACTATCACTTCTGGTGCGGCAACCAGCAGAGCTCACATTCAAAGCACAATGTGACACTTGCTTTCTAAGTAAATAGACATTCGTTTCCTAGAAATCCTGGTGACTGAGTGACAAGGCATGGCCCTTCACGCCCCTGAAGGAACAGCGGGACCTGTTCTTTCTGTATAGATAGTACACATTTCTATAATAAAAGTTAGATAAAAGTTAACACACACCCTAATTGCAAGTATTAACATGTTTAGCTGAAAATATGAATCAAAGTCTTTCTTTAATTAAACATCAAAATTTTGTCTCATTAACTGGCTCCAGTTGTCCACGGTGGAGGGGGCGGGGGGGGGGGGAGATGTTTTTCTGGAACTTTATTTTCTTATCTCCTTCTACTTCCTATCCAGTCACTTTTTCCAGAGTCAGTGGGGGCTAGATAAGGGAGAGAATGAATGAAGTAGATGAGAGCTACTATTTCCAGTCAGATCCCAGCTCCCTGGGTCTGGCAGGAGCAAGGGCTAAGTGCTTTATAGAGACATCTGTACAGCTTCTTCAGAGAGGCCCAAGCCTTTGGATTCTCTTCCGAAGCACTCTTGACTAGGCAGAGTTTTCACGTGTTCTAAGCATGCTCTACCATGGTGCTGCCCCAGCCCCAGCCCCAGCCCCAGCCCCAGCCCCAGCCCCAGCCCCAGCCCCAGCCCCAGCCCAGCCCCAGCCCCAGCCCCAGCCCCAGCCCCAGCCCCAGCCCCAGCCCCAGCCCCAGCCCCTGCCCCAGCCCCTGCCCCAGCCCCAGCCCCAGCCCCAGCCCCAGCCCCAGCCCCAGCCCCAGCCCCAGCCCCAGCCCCAGCCCCAGCTCCATTTCCTGGGCCTATAAGAATTACATCTATTCTTCCAAAACCTTGCTATTCTCCTTCTGGTCATTTTCAACAAAAATCAGCATAGCCCTACTGTAGGAGGAAGGTCTGTAGGTAGCCTTAGCTACCCCAAATCTCCCTTGTCTCACTATAGTTCTCAACATGACTGTAGAACGTACTGTGAACTCAGTGTATTAGAAAAGGAAGAACGGACCAGGACAGCCTCCACTATGTCCTCATGTCTCCCAGAATAAGAGGGTATGCAACATTTAGTTGGTGACAAAGTAGAAAAGTACTTCCTGAGACGCTGGGCTGCAACCCAAGATGAGACATGTATGTACACGATGCTATCACTCTGGGGCAGCTTTCCGGAGCGTGGGGGACCAGCTCTCCATGAATCCCAGGCAATGGGCTCTTGTTGTCTATCTGTAATAAACTTGCCTGTCTTGAGCAAGGGCTGTCTCACTGGACAAAGCAGAGTGGGAAAGAGCATCTGTCCCTGCCATTGTAACCCACACGTACACACAGGCAACAACTCCTTTCAATAAACCCAGGCTAAGCAACCTTCCTGCTTTGTCAGGGGTGTAGAGAAACCAGGAACAGCTGATGGTGAAGACACAGGAGCTCAAGAGCCACAGAGCAGTGGAGTTTTTACCCTTCTCCCTGTAGTCCATGTCTGTCACACATTTTAACACTTTAATGCTTTGTGATGAAGTTTCAGACTGTGGTTCTAGTAAGTAGACTTTAGCTTCTGAGAGATCCTGAGTTGACGGAGGAAATCCTGAAACCTTTGTAGTTTATAGATTTTTGTGATTTTTTTTTATTCAGTATATGATACATACCAACATTTTAATTTCATTTCAGGAAACGCTATCTACCTGTTCACACAGGCCAAACCCTGCTCGGCTGTGGGGTTGTTTTCACAAAATCTTCTTCCCTTCCATATTCACCCTCTAGTCAGAATCTTTTTCCCCCTGTTTTTTGAGACAGGGTTTCTCTCTGTAGCCTTGGATATCCTGAAACTCAATCTATAGACCAGGCTGGCCTCAAACTCACAAAGCTCCACCTGCTTCTGCCTCCCAGGTTTTGGATCAAAGATTTGAACCACCATTGCTCAACTTCTAATCAGAATCTTAAAGCAAAACATTTGAAAACTAGTAGAAAACTAGTATACCTCCAGAGTACCTACCAGTGGTTATAGGATGCTAAAGGCCTATGATTAATAACTGAAGCCAAGGGGGCCTATGATTTCAGCATTCCAACTCTCTGTGTGATAGAAAAAGATGCTGCTCAGAGGTCCTGGGCTCCCCCTGGCAATATCAGTAGAGGCCCTTGTTAGGAAGCCACTTCTGCACCAGTGTGGGATAACGACTAGATGCTCTCCAACTGTAGTTTTACTGTTACTATGTTATAGAGCGAACTGTCCAGAATGACTGAGATTTTGCTATTAGATGAGAAAATACAAGAACTTTATGGTTAGGGGTTGGAGTTTTTATTTGTTTCCTTTTGTTTTTACAATTTTTGCAACAGACAGCTTTTCCTATAGTGTACATAAACATAAGTAATTTGAATCTGGAAAATTCTCCTATGAAGAAGTATATGACAGGATGGGAGGAGATAGCTCTGCAGGTGAAGTGCTTGCTATGTGTGAGGGCCTGTGTTTGGATCCCTAGTGCACACACGAAAAGTTAGGCATGCTAGTATGTGCCCTAGGGAATTAGGCTGGAGAGACATGTAGATTCTGTGAGCTCACTTGTCAGACAGTCTACCCAAACTAGCTAACTTCAGGTTGAATGAGAGTCCCTTAGTGTGGGGAGCAAAAGAGGAAACATCCTGTTGTCAACATCTTACTTCCACATGATAAGTGTGTGAGTGCACCTGTATTACACACGTGCACACTTGTTGGGGATTGGTTCTAATGCTGTGTCTTAATTTGGCTCCCAAAAATCACATGGGAATCTACATGGTCAGTCAGATGCTGGGTCCCTATCCCCCAGTTGGTTTTTGATTGATCAAAAAAGAGCCAGTGGCTAATGATTGGGCAGAGAGACGAGGTGGGGCTTTTAGGATTTCCAGGCAAGAAACACAGAGGAGAAAGAGGAGATCCATCATGAGAGGGGCATAGGACAGACCAAGCCATGAAGGATCAAGAGGGTTAAACAGTGGAAATGTAGGTACAAAAGGAAAGTTACCCCATGGGACGGCTGCCCGAAAGTAAACAGGGCAGCAAAGATAAAATATAAATTTAGAAAGTGTTAACTCAGGAATACCAGAAGGGAGTGTGTGCTAACCATGGGAAGGTTTGGAAGTACCCAGCTATTGAGCTAGTTAAGGCATATCCAAAGAAAAATAAGGTTACGTACGTACGTGCATGTGTGTGTGTGTGTGTGTGTGTGTGTGTGTGTGTGTGTGTTTATTCAATCTCGAATCCAGAGATTTCTGATGAGTGGGCCAGAAGTGCAATTATCCACTCAGAGCAAATTAATACTACACACACTCATAGACCACATGCATATACATACATATGCACATACACACATGCACACACATATACATTTATATGTCACTCACTCACACACACCCTTGTCTATTAATAAATATGATTCTACACATGGCCTGTAAATTGACCTCTCCTACAAAGCTTCTCTTGTTATGGGGTCACAGAAGCTACATTGAACTACATATTATGTCCCTCTTCAAAGACCTCCCCTAGAGCTCAATTCTTCTGTCTTGAACCCTCACCACCTTAAAATCATAGGAATGGTCCCTGCTTTTGCTGTGGTAACAAGGCTGAGGGCTTCCTCTCATGTTTCTATGTATCCAGTTGGCTGAGCCACTTTTAAAACTGTCCTCTTGCTCCTGGTACTCTGAGCATCTTCCTCTTGCCTGGTTTTTGCACACCATGCATTTTCTGTTCTTCATCTGTTCACAGTGAAAACCAACATAGCTGGCTTTCCCTCTCCAGCTGTACACTGGGTGGCATTACTAGTCATTAGAGAAAGGAAATTTCAAAGAGACAGCAGAGCTTCTCCATGAAGTATCTGATTTAAGTTAAGACAACTGACTGATGGTGCCAAGTGTGGTCCAGTATACAGAGGAGCCAATGGCAATGGAAATTGATACAAAACTTGTAGAAATAGATGAGTAGAATTTATTAAATACACATTAACCACAAGACTCTCCCATTACATTTAAAGGTATTTACTGATCAGCTAACTATTCAAAAAACAAAAACTACATGACTTCATTTAGAGCTAAGCCTAACCTATAAATACAGAAAGGGTGGGAACTGGCAGGCAGGAGGGAATTTTAAGAGCTGGTGGATATTTTGTACCATAACTATGTTACCAGTTACATGAATACATACTTTCTTAAAAATCATTGGGTGCAAAAACAAGTTGTTTTTTGAGACAGGGTTTCTCTGTGTAGCTCTGACTGCCTTGGAACTTGCTGGCCTGGAACTCACAGAGATCCATCTGCCTCTGCCTGCTGAGTGCTAAGATTAAAGGTGCGAGCCACCATCACCCAGCTATTGGGTACAATTTTAAGTATTAAATGATATATACTTCACTGTGCTCCAAATAAACATTAATAAAGCCACAGGAAACCCGTTCACCTATATCCAAATTGTGGCAGCTCCAGGCACGTCATCCTCCAATCAGTTACTCATGGATGGTGTGCATTCTGCTTCCTCATGTTTTTTTTTTTTCCATTTTTTATTAGGTATTTAGCTCATTTACATTTCCAATGCTATACCAAAAGTCCCCCTTACCCACCCACCCCCACTCCCCTACCCACCCACTCCCCCCCTTTGGCCCTGGCGTTCCCCTGTACCGGGGCACACAAAGTCTGCGTGTCCAATGGGCCTCTCTTTCCACTGATGGCCGACTAGGCCATCTTTTGATACATATGCAGCTAGAGTCAAGAGCTCAGGGGTACTGGTTAGTTCATAATGTTGTTCCACCTATAGGGTTGAAGATCCCTTTAGCTCCTTGGGTACTTTCTCTAGCTCCTCCATTGGGAGCCCTGTGATCCATCCATTAGCTGACTGTGAGCATCCACTTCTGTGTTTGCTAGGCCCCGGCATAGTCTCACAAGAGACAGCTACATCTGGGTCCTTTCAGTAAAATCTTGCTAGTGTATGCAATGGTGTCAGCATTTGGAAGCTGATTATGGGGTGGATCCCTGGATATGGCAGTCTCTACATGGTCCATCCTTTCATCTCAGCTCCATACTTTGTTTCTGTAACTCCTTCCATGGGTGTTTTGTTCCCACTTCTAAGGAGGGGCATAGTGTCCACACTTCAGTCTTCATTTTTCTTGAGTTTCATGTGTTTAGGAAATTGTATCTTATATCGTGGGTATCCTAGGTTTTGGACTAGTATCCACTTATCAGTGAGTACATATTGTGTGAGTTCCTTTGTGATTGTGTTACCTCACTCAGGATGATGCTCTCCAGGTCCATCCATTTGGCTAGGAATTTCATAAATTCATTCTTTTTAATAGCTGAGTAGTACTCCATTGTGTAGATGTACCACATTTTCTGTATCCATTCCTCTGTTGAGGGGCATCTGGGTTCTTTCCAGTTTCTGGCTATTATAAATAAGGCTGCTATGAACATAGTGGAGCATGTGTCCTTCTTACCAGTTGGGGCTTCTTCTGGATATATGCCCAGGAGAGGTATTGCTGGATCCTCCGGTAGTACTATGTCCAATTTTCTGAGGAACCGCCAGACTGATTTCCAGAGTGGTTGTACAAGCCTGCAATCCCACCAACAATGGAGGAGTGTTCCTCTTTCTCCACATCCTCGCCAGCATCTGCTGTCACCTGAATTTTTGATCTTAGCCATTCTCACTGGTGTGAGGTGGAATCTCAGGGTTGTTTTGATTTGCATTTCCCTGATGATTAAGGATGTTGAACATTTTTTCAGGTGCTTCTCTGCCATTCGGTATTCTTCAGGTGAGAATTCTTTGTTCAGTTCTGAGCCCCATTTTTTAAGGGGGTTATTTGATTTTCTGAGGTCCACCTTCTTGAGTTCTTTATATATGTTGGATATTAGTCCCCTATCTGATTTAGGATAGGTAAAGATCCTTTCCCAGTCTGTTGGTGGTCTTTTTGTCTTATAGACAGTGTCTTTTGCCTTGCAGAAACTTTGGAGTTTCATTAGGTCCCATTTGTCAATTCTCGATCTTACAGCACAAGCCATTGCTGTTCTGTTCAGGAATTTTTCCCCTGTGCCCATATCTTCAAGGCTTTTCCCCACTTTCTCCTCTATAAGTTTCAGTGTCTCTGGTTTTATGTGAAGTTCCTTGATCCACTTAGATTTGACCTTAGTACAAGGAGATAAGTATGGATCGATTCGCATTCTTCTACATGATAACAACCAGTTGTGCCAGCACCAATTGTTGAAAATGCTGTCTTTCTTCCACTGGATGGTTTTGGTTCCCTTGTCGAAGATCAAGTGACCATAGGTGTGTGGGTTCATTTCTGGGTCTTCAATTCTATTCCATTGGTCCACTTGTCTGTCTCTATACCAGTACCATGCAGTTTTTATCACAATTGCTCTGTAGTAAAGCTTTAGGTCAGGCATGGTGATTCCACCAGAGGTTCTTTTATCCTTGAGAAGAGTTTTTGCTATCCTCGGTTTTTTGTTATTCCAGATGAATTTGCAAATTGCTCCTTCTAATTCGTTGAAGAATTGAGTTGGAATTTTGATGGGGATTGCATTGAATCTGTAGATTGCTTTTGGCAAGATAGCCATTTTTACAATGTTGGTCCTGCCAATCCATGAGCATGGGAGATCTTTCCATCTTCTGAGATCTTCTTTAATTTCTTTCTTCAGGGACTTGAAGTTTTTATCATACAGATCTTTCACTTTCTTCGTTAGAGTCACGCCGAGATATTTTATATTATTTGTGGCTATTGAGAAGGGTGTTGTTTCCCTAATTTCTTTCTCAGCCTGTTTATTCTTTGTGTAGAGAAAGGCCATTGCCTTATTTGAGTTAATTTTATATCCAGCTACTTCACCGAAGCTGTTTATCAGGTTTAGGAGTTCTCTGGTGGAATTTTTAGGGTCACTTATATATACTATCATATCATCTGCAAAAAGTGATATTTTGACTTCCTCTTTTCCAATTTGTATCCCCTTGATCTCCTTTTGTTGTCGAATTGCTCTGGCTAATACTTCAAGTACTATGTTGAAAAGGTAGGGAGAAAGTGGGCAGCCTTGTCTAGTCCCTGATTTTAGTGGGATTGCTTCCAGCTTCTCTCCATTTACTTTGATGTTGGCTACTGGTTTGCTGTAGATTGCTTTTATCATGTTTAGGTATTGGCCTTGAATTCCTGATCTTTCCAGAACTTTTATCATGAATGGGTGTTGGATCTTGTCAAATGCTTTTTCTGCATCTAACGAGATGATCATGTGGTTTTTGTCTTTGAGTTTGTTTATATAATGGATTACATTGATGGATTTTCGTATATTAAACCATCCCTGCATCCCTGGAATAAAACCTACTTGGTCAGGATGGATGATTGCTTTAATGTGTTCTTGGATTCGGTTAGCGAGAATTTTATTAAGAATTTTTGCATCGATGTTCATAAGAGAAATTGGTCTGAAGTTCTCTATCTTTGTTGGATCTTTCTGTGGTTTAGGTATCAGAGTAATAGTGGCTTCATAAAATGAGTTGGGTAGAATACCTTCTACTTCTATCTTGTGAAAAAGTTTGTGCAGAACTGGAGTTAGATCTTCTTTGAAGGTCTGATAGAACTCTGCACTAAACCCGTCTGGTCCTGGGCTTTTTTTGGCTGGGAGACTATTAATAACTGCTTCTATTTCTTTAGGGGATATGGGACTGTTTAGAAGGTCAACTTGATCCTGATTCAACTTTGGTACCTGGTATCTGTCCAGAAATTTGTCCATTTCGTCCAGGTTTTCCAGTTTTGTTGAGTATAGCCTTTTGTAGAAGGATCTGATGGTGTTTTGGATTTCTTCAGGATCTGTTGTTATGTCTCCCTTTTCATTTCTGATTTTGTTAATTAGGATTTTGTCCCTGTGCCCTTTAGTGAGTCTAGCTAAGGGTTTATCTATCTTGTTGATTTTCTCAAAGAACCAACTCCTCGTTTGGTTAATTCTTTGAATAGTTCTTCTTGTTTCCACTTGGTTGATTTCACCCCTGAGTTTGATTATTTCCTGCCGTCTACTCCTCTTGGGTGAATTTGCTTCCTTTTTTTCTAGAGCTTTTAGATGTGTTGTCAAGCTGCTAGTATGTGCTCTCTCCCGTTTTTTCTTGAAGGCACTCATAGCTATGAGTTTCCCTCTTAGAAATGCTTTCATTGTGTCCCAAAGGTTTGGGTACGTTGTGGCTTCATTTTCATTAAACTCTAAAAAGTCTTTAATTTCTTTCTTTATTCCTTCCTTGACCAAGGTATCATTGAGAAGAGTGTTGTTCAGTTTCCATGTGAATGTTGGCTTTCTGTTATTTATTTTGTTATTGAAGATCAGCCTTAGTGCATGGTGATCTGATAGGATACATGGGACAATTTCAATATTTTTGAATCTGTTGAGGCCTGATTTGTGACCTATTATGTGGTCAATTTTGGAGAAGGTACCATGAGGTGCTGAGAAGAAGGTATATCCTTTTGTTTTAGGATAAAATGTTCTGTAGATATCTGTCAGATCCATTTGTTTCATCACTTCTGTTAGTTTCAGTGTGTCCCTGTTTAGTTTCTGTTTCCATGATCTGTCCATTGGTGAAAGTGGTGTGTTGAAGTCTCCCACTATTATTGTGTGAGGCGCAATGTGTGCTTTGAGCTTTACTAAAGTTTCTTTAGTGAATGTGGCTGCTCTTGTATTTGGAGCATAGATATTCAGAATTGAAAGTTCCTCTTGGAGGATTTTACCTTTGATGAGAATGAAGTGTCCCTCCTTGTCTTTTTTGATGACTTTGGGTTGGAAGTCAATCTTATCAGATATTAGGATGGCTACTCCTGCTTGTTTCTTCAGTCCATTTGCTTGGAAAATTGTTTTCCAGCCTTTCATTCTGAGGTAGTGTCTATCTTTTTCTCTGAGATGAGTTTCCTGTAAGCAGCAAAATGTTGGGTCTTGTTTGTGTAGCCAGTTTGTTAGTCTATGTCTTTTTATTGGCGAGTTGAGACCATTGATGTTAAGAGATATTAAGGAAAAGTAATTGTTGCTTCCTGTTATTTTAGTTGTTAAAGGTGGCATTCTGTTCTTGTGGCTGTCTTCTTTTAGGTTTGTTGAGGGATTACCTTCTTGTTTTTTCTAGGGCATTGTTCCCGTTCTTGTATTGGTTTTTTTCTGTTATTATCCTTTGAAGGGCTGGATTCGTGGAGAGATAATGCGTGAATTTGGTTTTGTCGTGGAATACTTTGGTTTCTCCCTCTATGATAATTGAGAGTTTGGCTGGGTATAGTAGCCTGGGCTGCAGTTTGTGTTCTCTTAGTGTCTGTATAACATCTGTCCAGGCTCTTCTGGCTTTCATAGTCTCTGGTGAAAAATCTGGTGTAATTCTGATAGGCTTGCCTTTATATGTTACTTGACCTTTTTCCCTTACTGCTTTTAGTATTCTATCTTTATTTAGTGCATTTGATGTTCTGATTATTATGTGTCGGGAGGAATTTCTTTTCTGGTCCAGTCTATTTAGAGTTCTGTAGGCTTCTTGTATGTTCATATGCATCTCATTCTTTAGATTTGGGAAGTTTTCTTCAATAATTTTGTTGAAGATGTTTGCTGGACCTTTGAGTTGAAAATCTTCATTCTCATCCACTCCTATTATCCGTACGTTTGGTCTTCTTATTGTGTCCTGGATTTCCTGGATATTTTGAGTTAGGATCTTTTTGCATTTTCCATTTTCTTTGATTGTTGTGCCGATGTTCTCTATGGAATCTTCTGCACCTGAGATTCTCTCTTCCATCTCTTGTATTCTGTTGCTGATGCTCAAATCTATGGTTCCAGATTTCTTTCCTAGGGTTTCTATCTCTAGTGTTGCCTCGCTTTGAGTTTTCTTTATTGTGTCTACTTCCCTTTTTAGGTCTAGTATGGTTTTGTTCATTTCCATCACCTGTTTGTATGTTTTTTCCTCTTTTTCTGTAAGGACTTCTACCTGTTTGATTGTGTTTTCCTGTTTTTCTTTAAGGACTTGTAACTCTTTAGCAGTGTTCTCCTGTATTTCTTTAAGTGATTTATTAAAGTCCTTCTTGATGTCCTCTACCATCATCATGAGATATGCTTTTAAATCTAGGTCTAGGTTCTCAGGTGTGTTGGGGTTCCCTGGACTGGGCGAAGTGGGTGTGCTGGGTTCTGGTGATGGTGAGTGGTCTTGGTTCCTGTTAGTAAGATTCCTCCGTTTACCTTTCGCCATCTGGTAATCTCTGGAGTTAGTAGTTATAGTTGACTCTGTTTAGAGATTGTTCTTCTGGTGATTCTGTTACCGTCTATCAGCAGACCTGGGAGACAGATTCTCTCCTCTGAGTTTCAGTGCTCAGAGCACTCTCTGCTGGCAAGCTCTCTTACAGGGAAGGTGCGCAGATATCTTGTATTTGGACCTCCTCCTGGCCGAAGAAGAAGGCCCAAAACAGGACCTTTCTCAGACACTGTGTTGCTTTGGCAGTTCCCAGGTGGTACAGACTCTCACCTAAGCAGACTAAATTCCTAAGTTCCTTGGAGTCCCGGGACCAAGATGGCGACCGCTGCTGCTGTGGCTTAGGCCGCCTCCCCAGCCGGGCGGGCACCTGTCCTCCGGTCCGGATGGTGGCTGGCTGTCCCCGGCCCACAAAGGGTGCTGCCTCAGCGCCTCTGTGCTTCCGCCTGTTCCAGAAGCTGTCAGGTTCTCTGGCGCACCCTCTCACCTGTTCAGACTAATTTCCTAAGTTCGGCGGGTCCCGGACCAAGATGGCGACCGCTGCTGCTGTGGCTTAGGTCGCCTCCCTCATGTTTTCTAATGCATCGATATGAAAGCCCTGTGTCTGTCACATACAGCAAGTTGCTTAGGGCCCCATCCTTCTGCTGAGCCCCACTTTTCCCTTTCAGATTCAGTCAGTATGGGCCTACCAAGGGCAGGAAGATAGAGTCCAAAAGGGCAACACAAGCAGCAAACATACAACATTTGACATCCTGTTTCTCTCTTCTCTCTTCTTTTTCCTTCTTTCCCTTTGCTTCCGGATAGGTTAGAATTCAATAAACAATAGGATGTGACTATCCAAATTTGTTCTGTCAAGCTATAGCATTGGAAATAGTTAATGATAACATACTCAGAAACCACTGTAGCACCAATATAATATCTCATCATGACAAGAATCCAACTTAGCTATACTGTGAAGTCCGAATTTGGCCAATAGGATCAGTCTTAAAAGTCAGATTATCTGGGCTGGGGGTGGGAGTGGCATATACCTTCAATCCTAGCATGAAGGAGGCAGAGAGAAGATGAGGGAAGGAGAACAAACAGCAAGATAGAGAATGGTTGGGGTTTGATTAGGGGAGGTGTTTCAGTGAAGTAGATGCTCATCTCTGGGCATGGTAATATTAGGATATGTAGACTCACACACATCTCTTTCCCTGTCATATCCAAGTTACATATCACGATCCACCTACTGTCTCAGTTCTTTTTGCTAGTCAGACATCAGATGTCTGAATCAAAGATTATCTTCCACTTAGGTTTCCAAGCTTCAGTGGCTCTTGGGTTATAAGAACAACTTCAATAAAGGCAGACATTCTCTAGGATAATTTGTTCACACACACAGATGACCACGCCTTCCCACCTCTCTGTATCCACCCACCATTCCTCTCATCATCATCAGTCTCTCATTCCTTCCTTCTCTATCACCTCATCCACATCTCCCTCCATCCCTCTCATTATCCCCCCCCCCAATTTAATCATTCTTCCTTCCCTCCCTCCATCTCTCCTCAGCTTTGTCACAATAAAAAACACACCAGTGACCACAGAAACTTTTAAGACTGTGTGACTCTCCAGGTTCACTGGCTAGTTCAGAAAGGTCAAGAGAGAGAGAGAGAGAGAGAGAGAGAGAGAGAGAGAGAGAGAGAGAGAGAGAAAGGGAGAGAGAGACCATTGGTTCATAATTGATACAAATTTAGTATCATTACTAAATTTTAGATTATAAATTTAAGATTTAAACATTTTAGATTATAAATTTTAACCTAGCTACTTCTACTTTTGAGAGAAATACTGCCTTTACAAAATTACGTGCTTTGGGAAAATGCATGCTACAATACCTACCATAAAACTGCCCTTTAGTTTCTAGGTTGAGTGGGTGCCCCATAGCAGTAGTCATATAACAGTAAGAGGAGCTAATATATAATGTGACTTCATTATCAACCATCACTTTCATAGTCATCTATTTTCTTTTCCTCTTACACAAAGGAGCATGACTTGGTCTCAGTGCTCTGTCTTACCTCCGGAACCTACATGAGAGCACAGTGGAATGTCCCATATCACCCAAAGTCTATCTGCTTCCTATGACTTTTGTTTCTCTTTAGCCCCTAACTATTCTACATAGTGTGAATGTATTTGTTTAAAACAGTAATTGTCTGAGGTCACAGTAGTAATGAAGGTTAAGACTTAAGCTCAAAAGTCCTGGTCCCAGAACAGAAGAGTAGCAGGAGTCTAGAGGCAGAGGGCACAGGGCCCCATGGGCACCACTCCTCACTTCTCTAACAGTCACACACTGCCAGTAAGCAGCATGGTCCCGTAGTCTCTGATCAGCTCTGCCTCCAGGTTCCTGCCCAGCTTGGGTTCCTGCTGTACTTCCTTAAGTGACATATGCTATATGGAAGTGTAAGTGAAACAAGCCTTTTCTTCTCCAATTACCTTTGGTCATGGTATTTCATCTATGTAATAGTACCCTGACTAACCTCTGTCTTAGAAAGATAGAAAAGTATTTCTAGCCAAAGTGAGAATTTAGGGATCTCCATGAGATAACAGAGGCTCCCTCGGAGCTAGCAAGGCCCATAATGTAATACTTGCATGAGGACATCCAGGGAACATAGAAAAACAGACCCCAGCATCTCCAACAGATTTGCAATGGAGTTTGAAAATAACAAAAAACATAGGCTCTTCTGTGAGAGAAAACTCTAATCTTGTTGGGATTTCCAGGAGAGACAATTACACCTTGAATCTTTGAGCAGTCATGAAGTACAAAGCCATCCATACCATAAGCCCAATACAGTTGCTAGCATAGGAAACTGAGGTCATTCTCAAGGTTTAATACTGGTCACTTCCTTTACAGAGGGACCAGAGCATAGTTATATAAAAACAAGCCATAGAGGCTAGAGGGATGGCTCCATTGGTAGGACACATGCTTTGACTTCACTAAAACCTGGGATCAATATCTAGCATCCATGTGAAAATCTAGGCACATATTTTGTAATCCCAGCACAAGAAAGACAGAAACAGATATACCTCTGGGGTTTGCTAGACAGCTGTGAGCCCTAGGCAACTGAGAGATTCACAAACAACAGGTGGAAGGTTCCTAAGGAACAATACATCTTGTACATACATACATGTATACATACATACATACATACATACATACATATGTACATACATATATGCATACACACACAGAAGCAAGTATACCATAAATATGCATGTACATGCATTTTAAAAGGATTATCAGCATATGGTCTGAGGTTAAGAGCAGAAAAAGCAAAATTGTTGACTTTTTTCTTTACTGTAATGGTGACAAATAAAAAAAAATAGACTCACCATGTAAGAGTGAAATCAGTTAGTTAGAAAAACAGCTTGAGAAATGCAGGATTCTGCCAAGGACACTGAAAACTAAAAGTTACAACAAATTCATAGACATTCATCACAGACTTCCAGCGAGTTCTCCAGAAAAACGAAGCTAAGTGATAAACATCAGTAACCAGGTGTATAGCAAGAAAGAATATTTCTGGGAACTAAACCCAATAAATTCACTGAGTTCCAGGAAAAGTAAAGAGTAGTAACTTATAGTTTCAGTATCTGGATGGATTGATTTTATTTCAAGAGTCAACAAAGGATCTTACAAGCATTGAGGTGACAACAGTCATATAGTAAAGAACGCCAATTGGCCCCAAGCCTCTCCACACTAAACAAATCAGACATCAGTCACGTAGATTAAATCTACAAAATTCCTGACACGAAACATTAAAAAAAATCTGGAACACTATCAGAAGACAAAACCTAAGAATAGTAGAAAGAGAAGAATCCCTGCTCAAAGGCCCAGAAAATATTTTCAATGAATTCATATAAGAAAAATGTTCTAGCTAAATAAGGAACAGGCCTATAACTGTACAAGAAATTTACAGAACACCAAAAAGATTGGACCAGAAAGGAAAGTCCCCTTGCCATATAATGATCAAAACACTCAACATATAGGACAGAGAAAGAATAGAAAAGCTGCAAGGAAAAACAGCCAAGTAACAAACAACAGCAGAGCTATTAGTTACACCTGACATCTCAGTCCAGACTCTTTAAAACTAAAAGAGCCTGGACAGAAATGCTGCCGACTATAGGAGACCACAGATTGTAATAGGTCTTAGCACAACTGAATCCATGATGGAAATATCATTCAGGCTGCAAACCTCAGCACATAGACAGCACTACCTGCCAAAACTAAAACAAAGGCCTAATCCATCAAAGACCATATAGTTCTGGGAAACTCTCAAAATACACTCACCTTGCTGTTTAGCTTCTATGGTTCCACTTCTGACTAACTGTTTTGGTTCACGAATATATGTCAACTCAGAACATGGTTTTTGCGATCAACACCTTGTAGAGTCACCCTCTGGCTAGTAAAGACCTTCCTTTTGCTTAAACCCACGTCTGAGCAGTCTCCTCTGGTGAATATCCCAGTGAGATACTAGAGACCAGACCTGGAGACACAGGGGTGTGGGAGGTGCTCATGTCAAGGGCTTCCCAGGGAGTGAGATGTTTCAGGTCCCCAGGGTTCCCTTTGATTAATCACCACCTATGCTTCAGAGAGGTCTGACATCTCTACCCCAAAAGGAAACAGATTAGAAAGCCACCTGGTCTGTTACCTCGGGAGGTAAGTCCTGTTGAGGCACCTCTGTTTAGAAAAGTAGGAGAGGTCAGGTGGGGCCACTGATCCAGTGTCTGGGATCCATGTCAGATGTCACTGGATCCTTCTGTCTGTTCAGGTGTATGAATGTGTGGTGGCCTCGCGTGGTTGTCTGTTCTGTGTCTCTCTATGTGCATGTGTGTCTCTGTGTGTCTTTCTATGTGTTTCTGTCAGTTCTGTTTACCTGTATTGACGACTGGCTTTCCCTGGTATGAGAATCCCCTAGCCTTAAGACCTGTGTCCCCTCCTGTTGGAGACCTGTATATATTTTTTTTTCTTTGCCAGAGAAACCCTAAAAACCTCCACCTGAACCACTCAGAGAGCAGGAACATTTGCTTGTTTTGTTACTTGACTTCTGCTCACAGTTAAAGTAGGTTCCCATGTAGTGGGTGGGGAGAAGCTGGGGCCCTCAGCCCCCTGCCATCTAATTAAAATGCACACAAAAAGGAGGAAATGGTTTCTCCAGGTGAGTCCCTCTCTCCTCTCCTCTGTGCCTGCTATAAGCAGCCCCAGGAAAAGGGGATATGTTCCCCTGGCTGAGCCCAAAGGAAAAGAAAAAGTTTCACTCCTTTCTTTTTTGTGATTTATGTCTCCTTTAAACCAATGACCCACAAAACCCACCACTCTCTGAAATAAAGTTAAAAAATAAACAAAATGGATTTTCCCTTCTGTTCAACATTGACCAAGGAGTCTTTAAACAGCTTTGGCTAGGTCCTTTGGAATGGATTGAAAACAAAATGGTTACTAAAAAGATTTCCTTTGTCACCCAGTTGGCCCCAGATATTAGAAAAGAAGTTATAAAAGTTAAAAAAATTAAAAGTATAAACAAATTAAAGGGATAAGTAGGTCCTAATTGCTGGAGATAGCTTAAAGGGTGTTTAAGAACACAAAACTGATTAGGAGACCATTTTCATAAACTGACACTTGTGCAAAAAAAGTCACTGTCGCCTTCTCTGATGATGAGACAGTTAGATTTACAGATATTCAACAAAATATTAGTGTCTCACCCTCTATCAGGAAAAACAAACAATCAAGCCCACAGGAATGGCCCAACAGCTAGCTCCTATAATTATTCAACTAACCAGTTCAGCTACATCTATCCAGATTAAACAATACCCAAGGATCCTGGAAACAAAAGTGGAAATTGAAATCCATATTGCCTGGGTTGAAGAGATAGACATACTGGTGACCTGCCAGTAACTCTGGAATATGCCTCTCCTGCCTGTGAAGAAATCTGGGACCTCTGATTCTGAGAGTGATTCTTCCAGAGAAAGAGGTGTCTTAGACTTGAAAGGTGTGTTCTTCAGCCTCTCATTGGCAGAGGTGAGCCAATACATCTTTACTTAGAAATGAAAAGACCCAATGGGAGATTACAGTGGGCAACATAACTGAACTAGGTTGCCCCAGTATTTAAAGACACTAAATGCAGACTTCCTGTCTTTCTGTCAAAGGTTTCCTAGGAAAATAGTTGCTTATGGAGTGTAGACGTAGGACTATAGAATGTCAGCTAAGAAAGCCCAAATTTATACATCAGAGTCTACTTATCTTGGCTACCATAAGGAGAGACAAAATGAGCCTGTTTCAGAGTAGGATTTCTGCCATCCTTAAGATCCCAATTGCAAAGACGGAGAGACAAGTTTGAGAGTTTGAGATCTGAGAGACAGGTACAGCAGGATATTGCTGCCTCTGGGTACCAAAGTTTCTGGAAACAGCAAGGTCTGTATAACCAGCACAAAGGAGGACACTGAGCCTGTAATCTGGACTGAGATAAAACAGAAGACAAAAAGTGGTTCTAACACAAACTTTGGTGTCATGGGAGTGTCCTGTAACATGCCTGTCAAAACCACTAGACTCTGTAGTTACAGGATGTCCGCATCTATCTAAGAGCTGTGGCTGTTTCTGCTAGTTTAATGAAAGAAAGCAAACAAGTTAACTCTGGATCAAGGTCTTATATTCACAGCACCCATGACAGAGTTGAAGCTGTCCTCTGAGCAGCTCTAGAACACTATCAAGTGACTATATAAGTCAGGACCAGGCCCTTCTCCTGGCCCATCCTTGAATCCAGTTTGAGAAACCCATTGCCATTAATCTTGCTACTCTTTTCCCTGGCGATGTCCCACAGGTATTCATCCATGACTGTCAGGAGGTGAAAGATAAAAAAACAGGTACTTGAGAGCTGCAGTAGTTCCTTTAACTGAAATGATCTGGGCCCAAGCCAGGTACCTCAGCCCAGAGAGCAGAACAGGTTGATCGGACCCTAGCTATCAGACAGGGAAAAGAAAATTCCACCAACATTTACATGGACCATCAGGTATGTTTTTACTTCCAGACATGTCCACAGTATAATCTATAGAGAAAGAGGGCTTCTCACCACTAGGAAAAAGAATATTTTAAAAATCTTGCCTTTCCTTGAGGCCATTTGGCTCCCACGACAAAGTGCTGTTCTCCATTGCTGGGCTGCTGACCTGGTTGCTGGACAAATGGCACTAAGACCAGTGGGGCCTGTTGATATTCTGATGTCATACCACAATATGGTACAGCCTGAGCCTCCATGGTAAAGAAGAAATGCACAGCTCACACCTGGTGCTCGATGGAGGACACAAGAGTAAAAATCATTCTCCCAGAAACAACTGGCAGGACTCTGGGAACTGACCTTCACCAGGCTACTCATCTGAGGTCCACAAAACTTTCTGAGCTGCTCAGACCATGATATGTTATACCTAGACTGTATGCCTAGCACAGAATGTCTCAGTCAGATACCCAGTTTCTGCTCAAGTGAATTCAAAGTCCAGGAAGTGGTCCAAATAAGAGATCAAAAGCCCCACAAACTCTAGGGAAACTGATTTCACCAAGATCCAGCCTGCTGGGGGAGGATAAAAGTACTTGGTAGTTTTTAAAGATTCTTTTTCTGGATAGGTAGAAACATCCTCTACCCAGGCTGAAGCTGCTTAAATAGGAGCTAAGATGATCCTCTAGAAATTGATCCCCTAAAAGAAAGAAAGGAAAGGAAAAGAAAAGAAAAGAAAAGAAAAGAAAAGAAAAGAAAAGAAAAGAAAAGAAAAGAAAAGAAAAGAAAAGAAACTGTTCCCCTAACATAGCCTCTCCCTTAACAATTGGGGTTAGCAGCCTGACTTTCATAGTCAAAACCTCTCAATTAATATCTAAAGCCTTAGACATACATTGAAAACTTCATTGTGCATGTAGACCTCAGGGTTCTGGCCAGGTAAAAAGAATAAACAGGACATTAAAAGAAACTTTAACAAAACTCTCATTAGAGTCTGCCAGAGGGTAGATAGATCTCCTTCCTTTGCTTTAGCCCACTGGTCCCCATACCAGTGGATTTATGTTCTCCTTGAGATTATGTTTGGAAGACCTTCCCCAGGCTCAGACACCAGCAGTTGGCAGAACTCTCTAACCGTTCCTTTCTCAAGTTACCATAGGTACTCCAGTCTTCCATAAAGGCTGTCCATTGGTGTATTCAAGAGAGCCAGCTGACCTCCTAATCCATCACCAGTTTTCCTTTGTCCCAGCCCAGTGACATTGTCTGTGTCAGGCAGATAGCCAACAGGGCACTGAAATCAACTAGAAAGGGACTCTACACTGTGATTCTCTCCAATCCTAAGGCTGTGAAGATATCTGGCATTACAGATATCATTACAGGTTAAGAAAGAAGAAGCCATAGATGCTGCTGCCAAATAAACCATCTCCAGACTTAAAATTAAGGTTTCAATGAGCCCTGGGCCCTTACACTCCCTGCCCCTCTACTTTCTCCTGAGACTTGTGTTTAATATAAATACAGGGTTATGGTCCGACCCTCAGGGCCTTCAAGTTTGGACCTAGGAATTGAAGAAGTCAGCTCCAGAGAAGGTATTAACTAGTATGACTGTAGACCAGAAATCATATTCCACCTTGGCCTTTACTTATTGACCCCCTACTTTAAGTATGTGGTTGTATGAAGAAAAGGAGAAACGGGAATTTATATTTTGAGATCAGAATACAGAGTTTAAAATTCTATACATGCCTCGTTGCTAGATACCCTGGCTGCCAAAACCAAGAGAGTTTCCATCACAAAGGTGGAAAATTAAATTTGAGTTTTTTCTAAAGAAAATTCTTTAAAAGATTCTGGCCTTTGGAAAACACAAAAAAACCCAGGGAACTTGACTCTGCCATAGAAAGAGTTCTTGGGAATAGAGTTAATCCTTTCCAGCCAAAGATCAGTCAGGTTTGTGGATTGTGCTTTGATACCCAGTCCACGTACTACAAATGGATAGGGAAGGACTCAGCCCACTGACTGACAAAATCACTGTGATTAGGCACAGCCCAAATTAACATTAGATGGCTTAGAAGGGGCTAAAACTTATCTAATATTAAAAACCTTCAACCTAGACACTTCCCCTTATTCTGGTGCCTGATATTCTGCCATATGGGATAATTCATATGGATAACAACATATTGGGCCTCTGAGACTATTTAGTGGGCATGCACTAAATTTGGTGTGACTAAATTTGCCTCTTCTGGTGTTTTCCAAATGAAATATGTAGGTGGATCAGGACCTAGAGGTATTAAAATTTTCAGTTCCTGAATCAAAACATCAGTTAGATTCCCTTTCAGAAATGGTCCTACAAAATTATAGAGGTTTAGACTTCTCATGAAATAAAGGAAACTATTGATGGTTTGGGGAGAAACCTGCTGTTGTATGCTAATTGATCAGGAGTAATTAGAGAAAAATCTTGCCATGGTTAGAGAAATAATTGGTACAAGTCTCTGTTCTCTTAGTCCCCTGGCTAACTACTCTGCTATCAGCATTGACTTGGCCTTTAATTCTCATTCTGATTGGATTAACATCGAGCCTGTACATCTTAAATTGAAACAAAATGAGTTTATGATTTTTACTCATTCACTAATACCAATGGAGAATGTAATAGGACTCCAGATCTTAGTTGCCCCACACACATTAGCACTATTGGCTCCATGATGAAAGTACCATTCAGGGTACAAAGCACAGCATGCAGACAGTACAACATGCCAAGGCTGAAACAAATGCCAAATCCATCTGTCTGAGTTTCTATTGCTGTGTAGAGACAACTTTTGTAAAGGAAAGCATTTAATTGGAGAGATGACTCACAGTTCAGAGATTTAACCCATTATCACCATGGTGGGAAGCATGGTGGCATACAGTCAGACATGGTGCTGGAGAGAGGTAACTGAGAGCTCTACATCTTGATCTGCAGACAACAGGGAGTGACAGTGAGTGACAGCTTCTTCAAGCCTGCCTCCTAGAGACACATTTCCTCCAACAAAGCCATATCTATTCCTACAAGGCCACACCTCCTAATAGTGATACTGCCTATGAGAGCCTATGGGAGCCTATGGGAGCCTATGGGAGCCATTTTCATTCAACCCACCTGTCTTAGTCAGGGTTTCTATTCCTGCACAAACATCATGACCAAGAAGCAAGTTGGGGAGGAAAGGGTTTATTCGGCTTACACTTCCATAATGCTGTTCATCACCAAGGAAGTCAGGACTGGAACTCACGCAGGTCAGAAAGCAGGAGCCGATGCAGAGGCCATGGAGGGATGTTCTTTACTGGCTTGCCTCACCTGGCTTGCTCAGTCTGCTCTCTTATAGAACCCAAGACTACCAGCCCAGAGATGGTTCCACCCACAAGGGACCTTTCCCCCTTGATCACTAATTGAGAAAATGCCTTACAGTTGCATCTCATGGAGGCATTTCCTCAACTGAAGATCCTTTCTCTGTGATAACTCCAGCTGTGTCAAGTTGACACAAAACTAGCCAGTACACCACCACACCTACAAAGTCCATATAGTTTTGGGAAAATCTCAAAATGTACTAACATTGTGTTTCAATCTTCTATAGTTTCACTTCTGACTAAGTGTTCTTGTTAACTGAAATGTGCAAACCCAGGACATGATTTCTGTGCTTAAAAGCTCACCCTGAGAAAGGCACAATGCTACACTATGTGGTCAAACACCCAGTAGCTTTGCAGCCAGCTAGCAAAGACTTTCTATTAAATTAAACCATTGTTCAAGCCATCTCCAGTGAGTATCCCACAACAAGATTAGACAGCCTACACTACTGTAACCAACAAAACATTAAACACCATAAATGGAAAAAAATATCCCATAATAAAGTCAAATTTAAACAATATTTATCTATGAATCCAGCCCTAAGACTGTGCTATAAGAAAAATTTCAACCCAAGGAGGTTAACTATACCCATGAAAACACAGGAAAAGAATCTGGCATCAACAAAACTGAAAGGGAAACACACACACACACACACACACACACACACACACACACACACACACACACAGAGAGAGAGAGAGAGAGAGAGAGAGAGAGAGAGAGCCACTACCACCACTACCATCACCAGCAGCAGCAGCACAACAAAAATGGCAAGAATCAAGTCACTGGTTTCTCTCACTATGAATGGTACTACTGCATCCAAGAAACATAAAAACATCATGGACAGACATTATCTCAAGGTTAAGGTTAGAAAAAAAATATTCTAAGGACTTAAGATGCAAGTTAATATAGCCATTTTAATAGCTTATAAAATAAACTTTAAACCAAAACTAACCAAGAGATGGGGAAAGATACTATATACTCATCAAAGGAAAAATCCACCATGAAGACAACGCAATTCTTAATATCTATCCACCAAACTCATGGGCATCCACTTTTGAAAAGAAACACTACTATAAGCTTAAATCACATATTGACCCTCACACACTGATTGTGTGAGATTTCAACACCTCACTCTCACCAAAGGCAGATCAAACAGATAAAAACTAAATAGAAAAATATTGGAGCTAACAGACATAATAATTCAAATAGATATAACAAGTAATTACAGAACATTTCACCCAAGCACAGAAAAATATATCTTCTTCTCAATACTTCATGGACCCTTTTCCAAAACTGACCACACACTCAGTCACAAAGCAAGTCTTAACAAAAAAAGAAAATTGAAATGACCCCTGCGTCCTATTACACCACTGGACTTCATCAACAACAGAACAAACTCATGTCAAATTAAAAACCCTCCATTGAATGAAAAATGGTCAAGACAGAAATAGAGAAATTAAAAAATTTATAGAATTCAGTAAAAAAGAATGCACAGCATACCCAAACTTATATGATACAAAGAAAAACATGCTAAGAAAAAAAAATTCACAGCACTAAGTTTCCTACATGAAGAAATTAGAGCAATCTCATACTTGCAGCTTAACAGCACACCAAGCACACCAAAGAGAGGTAGATGGCAAGGAATAATCAAACTGAAGGCTGAAACTGTTATCCAAACTAACTAAGGGACACAGAGAAAATATCCAAATTAACAAAATCAGAAAATAAAGAGGGACATAATAATAGAAAATAAGGAAATCTAGACAATCATATAAACATATGTTCAAAACCTGAATTCCACCAAATTGAAAAATCTAAAAGAAATGGGTAGTCATCCCTATAGGTACCACTTATTAAAGTTAAGTCTAAAACAGATAAACAATGTAGACCCTTAACACCTAGTAAAATAGAAGCAGCCATTAAGTCTTCCAAAAAAAAAAAAAAAAAAAAAAAAAAAGCCCAGGGCCAGATGGTTTTAGCTCAGAATTCTACCAGACTTTTAAAGAAAAACTAGTATCAATACTCTTCAAATTACTACACAATATAAAAAAGAAGACACATTGCCAAGTTCAATTTATGAGGCCACAGTTAGTCTGACATCAGTAGAGAACAAGACAACTGAAGAAAATCAAGGAGATACAAATTGGAAAGGAAGGAGGAAAAGTATCATTATTTGCAGATGATATCATAGTATACATAAGTGACCCCAAAATTCCACCAGGGAACTCTGACAGATGATAAACACTTTCAGCGAAGTGGCTGGATAGAAAATGTACTCAAGAAAAAAAAATCATTAGTTCTCCTATATACAAATGACAGACCCCCCCCCCCAAAATCATGGTAGCAACACCTTTCACAATATCCTCAAATAATATAAAATATCTTGGGGGTAACTATAACCAAGCAAGTTATATGATAAAAACTTCAAGTATTTGAAAAAAGAAATTGAAGAAATCGGAAGATGTAAAGATTTCCCTTTCTCCTGAGTCGGTAGAATTAACATAGTAAAGCATTGCCATCCCACCAAAAGCAATCTACAGATTCAACGCAGTCCTCACTGAAATTCCAACAAAAATGTATACAGCACTGTAAAGGGCTGTTCTCAACTTCAATGGGAACAGACAAACAAAAAGCAAGATAGCTAAAACAACCCTGAACAATAAAAGAGCTGTTATAAGTATCACCATTCCTGATTTCAAGTTTTATTACAGAGCTATAGCAATAATAATAATCACATAATCTAAAACAGGCATAAAAAACAGATACATTGATCAGTGGAATTGACTTGTTGATGCAGACATAAATCCACACATCTGACTTTTGGTGAAAAACCCAGAAACATACACTGGACAAAGAGAGACAGCATTCTTTAACAAATGATGCTGGTCAAACTAGATGATTACATGTAGAATGCCAATAGATCCATATTCATCACACTGATAAAACTCAAGTCCAAGTGGATCAAAGACCATAACATAAAACCAGACACACTGAACCTGGTAGAGGAGAAAGTGGGAAATAGCTTGAATGCACTAGCACAGCAGACAACTTCCTGAACAGAACACCAACAGCTCAGGCACTAAGTTCAATAATTAATACATGGAACCTCAGGAAACTTAAAAGCTTCTGTCTGTCAGGCAAAGGAAACCTTCAATCGGACAAAGCAGTAGCCTAGAAAATGGGAGAAGATTTTCACTAACTCCAATCTGATAGAAGGAGGATATCCAAAATATATAAAGAACTCAAGAACCTAGATATCAATCAATAAATAATCCCGTTTAAACACTGGATACAGATCTAAACAGAGTTCTCAATAGAAGAATCTCAAATGGCTGGAAAACACCTACAGAACTGTTCAACATTCTTTGTCATCAGGGAAAATGCAAATAAAACAACTTTAAGATTTCATCTTACACCTGTCAGAATGGCTAATATCAAAAACACAAATGACGGCTCATGCTGGTGAGGATTCAGAGCAAGTAGAACATTCACCCAGTGCTGGTAAGAGTGTATCACCACTATGGAAATCAATATGAAAGCTCTTCATAACATTGGAAATCAATCTACCTCAAGACCCAGATATACCACTCTTGGTCATATACCAAAGAATATACCTTTGATATATGCCACAAGAACATCCTCCCATAAGAACACTTCCTCAACTATGCTTGCTGTGGCTCTATTCCTAATAGCCAGAAACTGGAAACAACCTAAATGGAACTAGAAAACAATCTTCCTGAGTGAAGTAAACTAGACCAAGAAAGACAAATGTGTTTGTGTTCACTTATAAGTGGTTATCAGCCATTAAGTAAATGATAACCAAGCTAAAGTCCATAGAACCACTGAGAATGGGTAAAGAGAAGGGGTCTAGAGGAGATGCATGGATCTCCCTGGAAAAGAAAATAGAATAGATTTTGAGGGTGGACTGGGGGCACGTGAGGATTGGGGAGAGAAATCTAGTGTATGTGGTGGTGGTGGGGCAATGGGACGGAGACATTGTAGGGAGAAATGTCTGGAATGGGGGGGGGGTGGATTGGGGGAGTGATATGGAAATCTAATGCATTGAAAACGTCCTGTAATTTATGAGGGAGATTCTAATGAGGATTCCTAATAAGGAGGGATAAATGAAAAGGAGGGTTTCCATTGGGTTTCAATTTGGCATCTTTTGTAGCCACACTAGGTTGCATTTGGTTGTATTGTTGGCCAAGAGGGTTCAGTGGAGATCCTTAAACAACCCAGGCTGATGTTAGAAGAGGAGGTTGCTCTTTACCAACGGACTGTGGGACCCCATTGTCAAGGATAAAAGCATATTTCATCGAATGTGGAGAGGTTGACTTGGTACCTGCATGGAACATTCACCCCCTATGGTCTAGACTCTTTTGTGCAGAAAGGTACTCTGCAGGCTACAAAAAAAAAAACAACAAATAAAACAAAATTAAACAAAACAAAACCAGCCTCCCCTGGACACCAACCTAGACACCTTTAAACAATGTGTCCTGCCTGCAAGATGTGCTGGAGCAATGGTGGCACCAAACTTGTGGTACTGGCCAACTAATAACTGATTTAACTTGAGTCCCACACCATAAGAGGAAATGCTGTGCAACACTGCTTGCTGCTTGGATGGCCAGGAATCGAGAATATATAGCTCAGAAACCCAGGGTAAAATCAAACAGGACTGGTCTTAAAAAAAAATCAATAAAATGATTCCTAATGATATTCTGCTAAACTCATAGAACAGTGTCTTGTCTAGTTACCATCAGAGAGCTTTCCTCTAGTAGCAGATAGGAGTGGATGCAGGGACCCACAGCTAGACATTATACCAAGAGAGTCTAATTGGAGGTCTTCATTGGGTCCCTTCCCTCAGAGCTCAGAGAATCAAAAAAGAAATAATAAAGTTTAAAAAAAAAGAAAGAAAAAGGGAAAGAAAATTCTTTTCTCAATACATCCTGACTGCCATTTCCCTCCCTCCACTCCTCCCAGAACCCCCTTACCCTACCTTCCCTCTCCCTCAGATCCACTCCTCTTCCGTTTCCCTTTAGAAAAGAGCAGGCCTCTCCTTTATCAACCAAACATGGCATATAACAAGTTACAATAAGACCAAACACAAACACTCATATCAAAGTCGGATGAGGCAATCCAGTAGGAGGGGAAAAGGTCCCAAGAGCAGACAAAAACGTGAGAGACACATCCATTCCCACTCTTAGAAGTCCCACAATAACCCCAAGCTACACAAGCATAACATACATGCAAGGACTTAGCTCAGACCCATATAGGGTCTCTGATTGTCACTTCAGTCTCTGTGACGCCTGCTTAGTTGATTTTGTGGGGTGTGTTCTTGTGATGCCCTCAACCCCTCTGAATCCTACAATCCTTCTTCCCCCTCTTTTGGGACGGGGTAGTCCCCAAGTTCTGCCTAGTGTTTGCTTGTGGGTCTCTGCATCTGCTCCCAAGCTGAAGACAATTTGGCTAGGGACCAATCTATGAGTATAGCAGAATATTATTAGAATTCATTTCATTGACTTTTTTCCCCCAGTGGTGTTTGGCTCTATCCTAGGTTGCTGGGCTATTCAACCTTTGGTTCCTGGTCCTCCAAGCAGTATCAGGGCTGGAACCCCTCTCCTGGTGTGGACCTCAAGTTGGACCAGTCATTGTTAGCCACTCCCACAAATTCTGCACCATCATTACCCAGCACAGCTCATCTTGCACTAAGGACAAATTGAAGACCAAACGTTTTGTGTCTGGGTTGATGTCTCCTACCTGGAAGACTTGCTAGATTATAGAGATGGCCAGTTCAGGATCTGAATCCCCCATTGCCAGGATTTTTCACTAGGATCACTCTCCTAGATTCCAGGGAGTTTCTCCTGCACTGGGTTTTCACAGTGTCCTCGAAGTGCCCCTCAGTTCCAGTAATCTCTCCCATTAATCTCCCTCCATCCCTAGCCCCCTCCAGTGTCCATCTGTCCCTGCTAGCTGCCCATTCCAGGACATCCTCATCGAGCTTGAACTGAACTGAAAGCTTCTATCCCAAATATTCTACAAGAGGCTGGAGGGACAGGAAGCACTGGGGAGCTCACCTGCCCACACTCTGTAAATCCCATTGTGCAGCTTTCAGGAATTTTACTGCAAGTCAGTGAGACACAACTATTCTCTAAAACTAAATTGGATAAATTCATAGTATATAGCAATATCAAAAACAAACAAGAAGGATTACAGAGAATAACCAAATCACTATTTTGATATCAAAACATTAAAAAATTAAAATCAATCTCTCTCTCTCTCTCTCTCTCTCTCTCTCTCTCTCTCTCTCTCTCTCTCTCTCTCTCTCTCTCTCTCTCTCTCTCAGCTAAAGGAAGGAAAGAAAGAAAGCAACCCTGATCTCTTTAGCTCTGTATTATACTCCTGCAACCTGAGTCACCCTGAAGAATTTCAATTTTCTTTTTGTGTAATCCACAAAGCTTCCAGAACTCCCATTCGGAACAATGGCCTACACACGGTTTCTACATTCATCCCCTTGCCCCTGACTTTTCCCCCATTTTCTTTCCTTTTTCTTGCAGTGCTGAAATCCAGCCAAATGTCCAATTACCTTGGAAAATAAAAGGTGGAGAGAAAAAAAAATCACAAAGAAGTCTTTGGTGTCATTTTGTGAAGACATGTGATCTTAATTTAGAGCGAGGAGCGCTTTCTCCTGCAAGGCATGAGAACTGGAATGAAACCAAGTTCTTTGGACAAGCCTCTGTTTGTGAGCACACAGGTGACAGCGCTCTTGTTGCTATGCAGGTGAAGTTGTAGGTCAGGTGTGTGTGCTTATAAATCCACACCCCTTCGCAACGCGTAACATCCAAAACACGTTTCTAACAAGAGCGCTGGGCAGCTCAGGTAAGCAGGCAAAACTTCAATCTCTCAACCTCTGCTGTATCTAAATAATCGTTTTGTTTCTATTAAAACTGAGACTCTTAGAAGTGAGGAGCATGAAATCATGATTCTGTTGTTGCTACTGACTTGGATTCCTGAGCTGGCTTCACAGTTTTATTCTCAATTCATATTAATAATAGAATAAGTTAGACTTACTCTAAAATGATCTCTTAATAGTCCGGGTGCTAACAACAATGCCTCCTTGTATTTTTAAGGTTTTATTTTATTTTTTAATAATTTGGTTTTTATTTATTTACATGTATTTCATGTGCACTGGTGTTTTGCCTGCATGTATGTATGTGTGAGGGTGTTGGATCTTCTGGGAACTGAGAGGTGTGAGCTGCCATGTGGGTGTTGGAAACTGAACCCAGGTCCTTTTCGGAAGAGCAGCCAGTACTTTGAACCACTGTATCATCTTTCTCACCCCTAAAGTTTTACTTTAAAATACAGAAAATTTCAATATTGAAGTAAATGGGTTGTGTTCAATTTACTTTTCAAAACTGCAAGCCGAACGTGCTAACTGGTCAATGGTAACTAAGGAAGCCTATTGGTAGATGACAGGGTCGGGCTGGTGCATCTGATGCTGCTGTAATGTTAGAATCGTCTGAATTCTTCCCAATGCCTCGGCCTTCCAACTAGACCTTAAGGACTCTCAGCAAGTCACACTTGGACCAGAGGAAGCATCATTGATGCCCAAACAGTAAGCAAGCCACATTGCTTCGAATACTGTTGGTATGCTTTCTGCAACATCTAACCAAGTTTCTTAACTTTAAATATAAAAATGTGCTTAACAATACCACGCAGATATGTAATAAATAGAAATTAGGGATTGTTAGGTTCATCTACAACTGTGAACTTGACCTAAAATAGCACAGATTATGGCTTTGTACATTCTCTCTCTTTTCTTGATGTAAATTCCACCTGTTCATCACTGTTTCTAGCATCAAGAGCTTTATGAATGTTTTCCCCAGAGTAGCTTTCCTTAACTCTTTCTTCTAAGATCCTAAAAGAATCTAAAATATCCTTGGACCTTCTCAAGGATGATGAAGAGACAATCTCTGAATTTTTTTAATTTTATTTCCCGTCTGTAGCTCATTTGTAGAGGTTCTAGAAGCTGATAAGACTTTCTTGTAGGTAATTTTTTGACATCACTACTGCAACTTGCAGCTTGAATGAAGTTGACCCTCCCAAGTTGACCTTGTTAGCCCCGGCTGCCCTGTTCCCTGCTAAAAACCTACCATCCCTTTCATTTCATTGTTCAGGTGCAAGATGGCCAAACCACAAGAGAACAAGATGACATTCTAAAATGTTTTATGGCTTAATAAGCTATATGAACTAAAACTGATATGTTATCAGACATGGTTATTGTTTAACATGTTTTTAGACCCTGCATACAAAGAAGGCAATAAATGGTTCTATTGGCAATTATAGATGGAAGTAATTTCAATAAGACTAACCTGGGCTGGCAAACATCATTGATTTAGGAGGGACATCATTGAAAATGAGAACATACAGGAACAAGAAAAATAAAGTATCTAGAGAAACCAGGGCCTATAAATCTCCACGGAGCTGTTGCCCTACAAGATCTCAGATGCTATTTTGCAGTAACCATCATAGTCACCTGTTGCTTTTCTGGGACCAAATTATTGTGTCTTGTGAATCTTTCCATTTTCCACATGATTTTCTCAATGGAGCTGAATATAGCCACATTCAAGCAGGATCTGTAAGCAGTTGTTGATTAGATTTGGGCTAGGAAATGTCATTATTATGGTGGGATTCACTGCCAAATGACACAAATCTACAGTCAAAATGTTTTAAGAAATCTTGAACAAGCACAGAGGATATCTGTGCACTGATTTCTACTGTTAGCCCTATGTGTCATTTCAGTAATGTGGTAAGACTTTGCTTTTTTTTTTTTTTTAAACGAGAAGAGTTTTAAATCAAAAGGGTAGAAGCTTAAATGACTGTTGGAGCTATGTGCCTATAAAGCACAAAAAAAAAAAAAAAAAAAAAAAAAAAAAATCAAGGCTTGTCCAGAGTCTGCTTTGCTTCTTATTTGTAACTGAAAAAATGTTTTCATATCTAATCTCACTTTGCTATAGAGTTAAAGATGTTGTCCCAGTTATTAGGCCCAGAAAGATGAAAAAAACAAAGAATCTCGGTGCTGATAGTCAACTTTGATCTGCATGATGAAGTTTGAAAGTGATAACAAACAGGATGTTGTTTGAGTTTCACTATGGGACTATGCACAGCACAGTGACCTCAGGGAGAGCTCAGACTGCTGTCAAATGTCACCCTGTGTCAGGATTTCCAGAACCTTCACAAACTTAATATCATCTAAGATGGTTCAGTGGGTTTTTTAAATGTTTTTTAAATGATCCTCTGAGATTATCTAATGTGAAATCAAAAAAGTGAACCTGCCAGCTTCGGGTTTGTCCAAATACCTTTAAATAGCTGGCTGCTAAAAATGACCAGATTCTGAAAATTATCTTCTAGCTGCCTCTGAGTGACTCTATAGAAGATAAGATGCTACATTCCGCTCTGGCCCTCTGCCTCTTGCTGATCACGGTTTCTTCAAACCTTGCCATTGCTATCAAAAAAGAAAAGAGACCTCCTCAGACACTCTCAAGAGGTACCATAATCTCATTGTAGTTCCTAAACTCAGTCATTTCAACTGTTCTCGGTATATTTGGTGTATCTGTCTATAGTTTGATTATAAGGAAAAAAAAAAAGAAAGAAAGAAAAGAAAAAGAAAAGAGAAAAAAGAAAAAAGAAAAAAAAAGAAAGAAGAATGAAAGAAAGCCTAGATATTTGTTAATTATGACTTTAAAACAAACTTTTCTAAAGGGGATCATTGATTTTTAGGCAATAAGTAATCAAATTTCAAAAAAAAAAATAACACCACTTGGGGGTTGGGGTTTTGGTTTTGGTTTTGAAACAGGGTCTCTCCATGTAGTCTTGGCTGGCTTGGAACTCATGTACACCAGGCTGGCCTCAAACTCATAGAGATGTGCCTGCCTATGTCTCCTAACCACTCTGCCTGGCTCAATTAAAAAAATGATTTGAATGATTTTTGGATATGTTGTAAAGAACTGGTTGATGTGTATAGCTTTGATTATCAGAATCTTAGAAAAAGGCTTTTTGATGCCATAGTGTTGTCCTGAAAGCAATTTAAGATTGTGCAAAGTTTGCTCAAATTCCCAGGCCCCTATGTAAGGCAAGAAAATAATATTATCTTATACAAGCTACCCAGGAAATCATGCTCTCTCTCACTTCCTGATATCATTGGATTACCAAGTCTTTCTTAGGACTCTAATAAACAGGTGCACTGACTTTAGACATCTGCATTTGGCTTTGGCTTCAGAAAAACTTCCAGCTTTTTATACTTATAGTTTTACTTTGGACTAGGGAAAAAATAAATCTTCATATCCAAAAGGATGAAAAAGAACAGATTTCAGAGTTGTTTCCAGGGAAATGGTAAATGCAGAGAATTATTTGCCCCAGCATGATAAATTCAAATAAGCAGGATAACCACATAGTGTTTGGCCACTCTTTGAAACAGTGCTTTGAGCAGAGTGAACAGTGCAGTGGTACCGCAGGGTAACCAAAATGCTAAAGCAGACTGACTTCCACGCCATTCATTTCTTCCCATTTATAGACCACCAGCTATGTGTCCATTATTGTTTACCAAAGTCAATTAATTCAATCAATTAGTTAGCTTAGCAATCACAATCTATATGTCTAGAAAGGCAATGTATACTACAAAATAAATAAAGGGCAAAAATACTTCCCTGGATATAATTTATCACATAGCTCTCCAAATGAAGATGATAGTTATAAAATAAATAGCTTAGTACCTTTAAACCACCCAAGGCCAAGCCACTAATTGTTGTTCAAATCCTTCCACAGTCCAGCTGGGTGGCATTGCTATAGTTGATATATAAGACATCAGTATCTTGTGAGCCTACTCAAGTGTTGCTCTAAAACTCTGCAGCAAAGTTTTACTACATGTATTTATTTATGTGCTGAGGTCAGGAGACAACTTGCTGAATTCTGTTCTCTCCTCCCCCCCTCCCCCCCAGTTTGGGTTCCAGGGATCAAACTCAAGTCATCCGTTTTGGTAGTAGGAGCCTTTACCTGCTATGCCATCTTTATGGCCCCCTTTATGACAAACTTTATGAAAACAAATTGAAGTATGTATGGCTTACTTTGAACAACTTGGTTCAGCTATTAAGATACTGCTTTAATAGAGAAAAAGACCACTAATGCTGAGAGTCACTCTACTGGGGATTGGCTTATATTTGCTAACCCTCTGGCTATCTAGTTCTATGTTAGAAAGGGCTGGGAAAGTAAGGATAAAAGGCAGGAGGAGGTGGAAGGAGTCAGAGTACAATGTGAGCAGTGCAGTCCCATAAAGCAAAGAACAGTTCCAAACAGTTAAGGCCAGAAACCAATTGGAAGAAAACATAAGATTAGCGAGGAAAAGAAATAAGCGGTTAAAAAAAAAATACACACACACACACAAGTGTTTTGTGACCAAAACATTTCCCAGCATCCTTTTCACGTGAGAACTGCAGCTTGGCATGATGGTGCTCGCCTAAAGTGCTTTCCAGCGCTCACTTTGTGAGTTCAAGTCCAGCATGGGCTATGAAACAAAAGAACGTCTGGCAGCCCATTCAAGAGCCTAGAATAGAACAAATACTCAGTAAATGCATAGCTGATGAGTGACTAAAATCATTCACAGAAAGCCATAGCTAGAGACAAAACAATAGCCAGACCTGGAAGAGAATTTAAATTCTGTCACATTTGCCCCATTGTGATTATGACCTAGACTGAATGAAGACAGTTATGACACACAATATGCCCCCTGCAGAGCTATGGCTATTTGGGAAGCTATATTATTCTTCCATTGTATACTCAGAGACTAGTGGATTCAAACGGAACAGATGATGATCCTTTAATATAACCAGGCTGAGCAGGAAAAAGAACTGGAATGATTCCATTGATAAAGCTCTAGTATTTGAGTGACATTTACAACAGATGAGGGGAGCTGGAGAGATGATGCGGCAGTTAAGAGCACTTACTGGTCTTCCAAGGGAACCTGGGTTCACATCTCAGCACCCACATGGCAGTTTACAGCTATCTATAACTCCAGTTCCAGGGAATCTAATGCTGACCTCCATGAGCACAAGGCATATAAGTGGTACACTTGCATACATGCAAGCAAAACACCCATATACAAGACAATACAAATTTAAATATAAGATAAGAGTAAAAATCTAAAATAAATACAAGCAAAGAAAGAACAGTAATCATGGGGCAGCCGTCATATTTCTAGAGTAGGTTAATGTGAAAGGTTCTACAGCAACATCAGATCATCTTTCAGGACCATTACTGAGCAGACTCTGTCCGGCCTGGGTGGGAGACCAAAACAACAAAGATGTTTTCCAATGTTAAGGTATTGATCCAGAACAAATATATCTATTACTTTGCCCTTACTATAAATTGGCACAGTGATTTTGTAGAACAATTTAACTAACTACTCCTCAGAAAGTTAAAATATGTGCCAGGTGTGGTGACACTCACCTTTAATCCCAGCACTTGTAAGTTTGCGGCCACCCTGCGTCAGGGATAGCAAAAGCCTGTCTCAACAGAAAAGAAAATTAAAATATAGTTACCATTTAAATTAGCAATTTCACTTCTCCCTATATGCCCCAAATAAATATAAATATATACCTGTTCACAAACTTGTTCTTTTATGTTCGTATAAATGTTATTCATCAAAGTCAAAATGTTAAAGCAGCCCAAAATTTACATCAAGCGATGAGTATATAAAAAGTGGTTGTCATAGTTAGGGTTACTATTGCTATGATGAAACATCAAAGAAGCTTGGGAATGAAAAGTATTTATTCAGCTCACACTTCCACAGTACTGTTCATCCTTGAAGGAAGTCAGGACAGGAACTCAAGCAGGGCAGGAACTTGGAGGCAGGAACTGATGCAGAGGCCACGGAAGGGTGCAGCTTACTGGCTTGCTCAGTCTGCTTGTTTATAGAACTAGGACTACCAGCCCAGGGGTGACACCACTCACAATTGACCGGGACTCTCTCATCAATATCTAATTAAGAAAATACCTTACAGCTGGACTTTATGGAGCCATTTTCTCAGTTGAGGTTCCCTGCTTTCTGGTAATTCTGGCTTGAGTCAAGTTGACATAAAATCAGGAAGAATAATTGATTCCGTGCCAAATTGACACTCAAACATATCATTGATAAGCCATAACTATGTCTTCTTGTTCATCTCCAAGATCAATCTTGTAATACAAAACATCGAACAAACAGTAAAAGTCCCGTGGTCTTTACAAATTCAAACACTTTAGAACTTAGTCTCTTTAAAAACATGTAGTCTCTTTTAAAACCTAAAAATCTCTTTAAAAATTCAGTCTCTCAACTCTGGGCTTCTGTAAAATAAAAAACAAACTAAATATGTTCTCACTTCAAAAGGGAAGAAATAGCATAATCACAACCCGAACAAAGCAAAAACCAACTACAAAAGTGTAAATAACTTGTCCAATTATCTCAGATTCACTCACAAACTTCTGGGCTCCTCCTCCAAATGGCTTGGGTTACTTCTCTAGTTCTGCCTTCTGCCACACGTACACCTTGTTGTCTCTTCTCCAGCTGGCTCTACCCCACAGCTGCTGATGTTCTTAGTGGCCATTCCATGGCACTGGCATCTCAAAAAGGCTGGGGTCTTCTGCTGCAACTGAGCTGTACCTTCAAGCCTCAACTTTCCTGCCTGGCCCATTGCAGCTTTTCAATCCTGAGCCTTCAACTGTCACTGAGGCTGTACCTTCACCAAAGACCACTTGTAGCCACTCACAGTGCCATGCCTCAGCTCTCTCCATGTCCCCTTCATACCTTCCAAACCAGTGCCACTTGGGTGACTTTTATAGTACCAACTTTGGCTGCCAGCACAAGATACATTCTTGGCCACATTCTGTGTGCTGACCCTCAGGAAACACTTCTCAGATTTCACCTCAACAGTGCTGGGCTCTTCCCTGCAAATTTCTCAGCCCCAGCTGACCAGCTTGGAGTATTCCAGCAAAGCAAAACTGATGCTTCAGCCCAGCTAACTGGACCACCACATGCATGCACACACACACACACACACACACACACACACAACCTGACAGAGTTGCTGCATCACTCTGAAATTCCACAAGCCAAGCCTCCATTGGCTGCACCATTCTCAACATTCTTATCTACCAAGCTCTCACAGAACAGCCCTCTGAGCTCTCAACATCAAAGGCTTTTCTAACTCAAAGTTCCAAAGTCCTTCCACAATCCTCCCCAAAACAATGCAATCAGCTCTACCACAGCAATACCCCATCATACTGATACCAACTTCTTTCACTGCCCAAGCCTGGCTCTATGTTATGGAATAATATTAAGCCATAGAAAAGTCGTTAACTACTAACATATAACATAACCAGCCTGGTGGCCTGGACTTCATTCCCAGAATCCTCACACTGTCAGGATGTCCTCAGACCTCCACGCTGGTGCTGAGCATATTATGCCCCCTCCCAACACACATAAATAAGTAGATAAATAAATGTAATTAGGGTTTTTTTTTAACAAGAGTTTACTTTGAGGTGGTAAAAATGTACTAAAATCAACTGTGGTGTTGGCTGTGTAGCTCTGGGAATATACCACAAATAATATACATTTTCTATTAGTGAGTTGAATAATATGTGACTGATATCTCAATAATGTTGTTATCAAAGAACAAATAAATGAAACAAAAAGAAACACAGAATCATGTGTATCTTAGTTCATGGTTCTGCTTCTAATCTCTGACATTTTAACACACAGGAAAACCTGAATCTCTAACTCAGATATTTCATGTCAGTCTTTCTCATCTGTATCTGGGGCAAATCCTAAACACTCGGCAATGTTCCTGGATACCCTATACTTCTTGAAAGCTTCATTCTTTAATCTCTAGCATATTCTCACAACTACTGCTATCTCCTTTCTAAGGCTAATGATTTTGTCTCTAGTCACAGCTTTCTCTTTCCCTGTATTTCACTCTTTGAATGTTTCCAGAATAATCTGTGTGTGTGTGTGTGTGTGTGTGTGTGTGTGTGTGTGTGTATGATTCTCCTCCTTAAACATTTTTCAAGCAAAAAGGTGAAAGTAGAATTGCATAGAAGCAGTCCTTTGACTCTCAAGACTCATGGGGAACTTGGTAGTACAGTGGAAAGGGCTCTTGGCAGCTCTTTGGAAGTCTGCTAAGATAACTGTTGATTCATGTACATTTTAAACGCTAGAGCTTTTACATAAACAGGGATGTCTTCTCAGCCACCGCCCATCGACTATCTGGCCCTGATCAGTGCTGAATAGGTTTGAGGCTGGTTTTGAACTTTGATGTGCCCTCCCAAATCCTGCTACATACAATTTGATAGGGC
The DNA here is from genome assembly GCF_000001635.26 of Mus musculus. Taxonomy (NCBI): domain Eukaryota; kingdom Metazoa; phylum Chordata; class Mammalia; order Rodentia; family Muridae; genus Mus; species Mus musculus. The sequence goes on from NC_000078.6 coordinate 35,934,230, forward strand.
ATCCCATCTTTGTATCCAGATATAACTTACTATCTTTTACAGTGCATGGCACTCAACAGCTTTGGGGCTATTATAGGTTTGTAGGTTCACATCTGCTCTTCAGTCAAAGTCCTATAGTCCTGGAATAATACAAGGATTTGTCTCTTCTTCAGGATGGGGAGATGACATCACATGGGTGCAAACTTACGAAGAAGGTCTCTTTCATGCTCGCAAAAGGTAAAATCCCTCTCAGTTTCTCTTCACATGCCATCTGCCATGCCTCGTGGAAAACCCAGAAAGAGTTATGTTAGCTTCTGAAAGAAAGCCACAGTTCTTGTGTCATTATTGTAGGCTGTGTGAAGTCACAACTGCTATCACAATGCTGTTTTAGCTATTCTTCTCGTTACTGTAACCAGACACCTGGCAGGAAGCAACTTGAGGAGGAAGGATTTATCTTGAGTCAGGACTTAGACATAGAATCCATCATAGTAAAGAAGGCATGGCAGCAGGTTCCACCATGCTGGCAGTCAGCAGAGAATGGGGCCAGAACCAGAGTCAGGTATATCCCATGAGTACTGTCTACCAGCCCCAACTCTCTCCACCTTTTAAACTTTGTAAAACTGTAATACCAGCAGCTGGGAACAATTGTTCAAGCAATCAAGTTTGTGAGGGAACATCTCCCATTCAAACCATAGCAAGTGGGGTTCATTATTTATAAAAGTTCTAAATCCCCCAATATGAATGTCTTGATTACACAGGCAAGCTTTAAATATAAGTTGTATGAATAAGGTAGTGCCACTCACTAAGCACTGTGCACGCTTCGTAAGAAAGTGACTCATAGGAACAGTCTCCAGCAGGTCTGGTGAGCCAGACACCCTGGGGATCTTTATTTCACGCTCGTATTCATAGTTAATCATCCAAGTACTAGTTTCTCACCCTCTCCTATGTGCCAGGTACTGGTCAATGATCAAATGTAACTTTTATTCTTGATGATTAGAAAATCTCCTGGAGAGTTTTCCATATACCTGAAGAATATTCATTTTCAATTCTCAGATTAAAGTGAAAACACAGGAAATTAAGTGACAATGGAGTTAAAAACTCCAGAACTGAATAAATACTACAGAAAAAATATCATTTCCAAATATGAACGGACAAATTCCAGCCTCAGACCACTGAAGCTATCTGCTCAGATAGGGTAAGATTTAATCTAGAAATTCTAGAATGAGAAAAAACTAAAAATTAATCTGTTAAGTCAATATTTAGGGCAGCTGATGTAGCCCCCCTAGTAGAGTGCTAGCCGAGTGAGAAAAACCCTCTGAGTTCAATCCCATTGTCACACATAAAATGGGTGATGGTGCAGGACTCTGGAAGTAGGTGCAAGAGGACCAGAAGTTCAAAGTTATCCCGGCTATAGAGTAAGTTTAAGGCCAGTCTGAAATCCGTGAGACTTTGTGGAGACAGGTGAATTCCAGGAGCTCACTGGGCAGCCAGCCTAGATGAAGTAGAACACATACGGTTCTTTGAGAGACCTGCTCAAGAAAATAAAGTACAGCATTGATGGAGATTAACAATGACATCCGGCTTTGGTCTCATCATGCGCTACACAGTTGTTTGCAACCGCACACTCAAGTGCATGTACTGCATACACATTCAACACAAAGCACTCATGTGTATGCACTACATATACATACCACACACAGCTTACACAAACACACACACACACACACACACACACACACACACACACACACACACCAGGCATTCCCCTTCCCTGGGGCCTCAAGTCTCTCTAGGATTACAGGCATCTTTCCCCACAAAGGTCTGACCAGACAGACCTGTGCTATTTATGTGCCAGGGGCCTCCAACTGACCTGTGTATGTTCCTGTTGGTAGCTTAGTCTCTGGGAGCTTCCTGGGGTCTGAATTAGTTGAGACTGCTGGTCTTCCTATGGGGTCATTCTCCCTTTCAGCTTCTTCAATCCTTCCCCAAATTCAACCATAAGAGTCCCTGACTTCAGCCCAGTGGCTGGGTGTAAGTATCTGTGTCTGTCTCAGACAGCTGCTAGTAGAACCTCCCAAAGGACAGCCATGTCAGTCTGTAAGCACATCATAGCATAGTAATAGTGTCAGGCCTTGGTGCCTTCCCATGAGATGGATCCAAGTTGGGCCCATCATTGGACGCCCTTTCCTTCAGTCTCTTCCCAATTTTTTGTCCCTGCAGTTCTTTTAGATAGGAACAGTTCTGGGTCAGAAATTTTGACTGTGGGTTAGTAACTCTGACCCTCTACTGGAGGTGGGCTCTTCCAGTTCCCTCTCCCCAGTGTTGGGCATTTTGGCTAAGGTCACTTCCATTAAGTCCTTGAATCTCTCACCTCCTGGGTTTCTGGTACTTTCTAGAGGGTCCCTCCACCCCCCACCCTGATGCTGTTTATTTCCATGCATTCTTTTGGCCCTCTGGACTTCTCTCCTGCCCCCCCCCGGCCCACCCCAATACCTGAGCCTTTGGGGTCTGAGTTGCCTCACATAGGATATTTCTAGTTCCATCCATTTGCCTGCAAAATTTATGATGTTCTCATTTTTAATAGCTGAATAGTATACCATTGGGTAAATAAGCCACATTTTCTGCTTCCATTCTTCAGCTTAGGGACATCTGGATTGTTTCCAGCTTCTGGGTATTACAAATAAGGATGCTATGAACATGGTGGAGCACCTGTCCTTGTGGTATGGTGGTGCAACTTTTGGGTATATGCTCAACAATGGTATAGCTGGGTCTTCAGGTAGAACTATTTCAAATTTTCTGAGGAACTGCCATGTTGATTTCCAGAGTGGTTGTATCAGTTTGCAATCCAACCAGCAATGCAAGAGTGTTCCTCTTTCTCCACATCCTTGCCAGCATGAGGTGTCACCTGAGATTTTCATCTTAGCCATTCTGATTGGTGTGAAGTAGAATCTCAGGGTCAATTTGATTTGCAGTTCCCTTATCACTAAGGACATTTAACATTCTCACCATTCGAGGTTCTTCTATTGTGAATTCTCTGTTTACCTCTGTACCCCATTTTTAATTGAGTTGTTTAGTTTTTTGGAAGTTGACTTCTTGCGTTCTTTATATATTTTGGATATTAGGCTTCTATCAGATGTAGGGTTAGTGAAGTTTTTTTCCCAATCTGTAGGTTGCCAATTTGTCCTATTGATGTTACATGAGGTCTCATTTATCAATTTATCAATTAGTGATCTTAGAGCATAAGCCATTGCTCTTCTGCTCAGGAAATTTCCCCCTGTGTCAATGAGTTCAAGACTCTTACCCATTTTCTCTTCTATTAGATCCAGTGTATCAGATTTTGTGTTGAGGTCTTTGATCTACTTGGACTTGAGCTTTGTACACTATAATAAATATAGAACTATTCTCATTCTTCTACATGCAGACCACCAATTAGACCTGCACCATTTGTTGAAGATGCTTTACTTTTTCCACTGTATGTTTTGGCTTCTTTGTCAAAGATCAAGTGTCCATAGGTGTGTGGACTTATTTCTGAGACTTCAATTCTATTCCACTAATTAACCTGTCTGACTCTGTCGTAATACCATTCAGCCTTTATCACTATTGTTTTGTAGTACAATTTAAGGTCATGGATGGTGATTCTCCCAGAAGATATTTTATTGTTGAGAATTGTTTGGGTTATTTTGGATTTTTGTTTTTCCATATTAAGTGAAAATTGCTCTTTCCATGCCTGTGAAGAATTGTGCTGGAATTTTGATACGGACTAGATTGAATCTGTAGATCACTTTTGATAAGATGGCCACTTTCACTGCTTATCTACCAACCCATGAGCATGGGTTGGTCTTCTTCGATCTCTTTCTTCAGGGATTTGTAGTTCTTGTCATACAGATCTTTGACTTACTTGGTAAGAGCTGCACCAAGATATTTTCTGGTATTTGTAGTTACTGTGAAGGGTGTTGTTTCCCCAATTTCTTTCTCAGCCTGTTTATCATTTGTATAAAGGAAGGCTGCTGATTTGTTTGAGTTAATTTTATATCCTGCCACTTTGATGAACTTGTTTATCAGCTGTAGGAATTCTCTGGTGGAATCTTGGGGGTCATTTATGTTTAGTATCATATCATCTGCAAATAGTGATACTTTGACTTCTACCTTTGCAATTTATGTCCTCTTGCTCTCCTTTTGTTGTCTAATTGTTCTTGCTAGCACTTCAAGTACTATGTTGAACAAATAGGAAGAGAGTAGGCAGCCTTGACTTCTTCCTGATTTTAGTGGGATTGTTTCTAGTTTCTTTCCATTTAATTTGATGTTGGTTTGCTATATATTGCTTTTACTATGTTTAGGTTTATGTCATAAATTCTGATCCTGATTATGTCATAAATTCCTGATCTCTCCAAGACCTTAAGAAGGGGTGTTGTATTTTCTCAAAGACTTTCTTAGCATCTAATGAGGTGATCATGTGACTTTTCCCTTGAGTTCTCTTATACAGTATATTATGTTGATGGGTTTTCATATATTGAACCATCCCTGCAGCCCTGGAATGAAACCTACTTCATCATGGTAAATGATGGCTTTGATGTGTTCTTGGATTCAGTTTGAGAGAATTTTATTGAGTATTTTTTGCCTCAATATTCATAAATGAAATTGGCCTGAAGTTCTCTTTCCTTGGTGGGTCTTTGTGTTGTTTAGGTATCAAAGTAACAGTGACTTCATAAAATGAATTAGATAGTGTTGCTTCTGTTTCTATTTTTGTGGAATACTTTGAGGGGTATTAGTATTAGCTCTTCTTCAAAGGTCAGGTAGAATTCTGCACTAAAACCATCTGGCCCTGGCCTCTTTTGGGTTGGGAGGTTTTTAATGACTACTTCTATTTCTTTAGGAGTTATGGGACTGATTAGATAGTTTGCCTGATCTTAATCTAACTTTGGTAGGTGGTATCTGTCTAGAAAATCATCTATTCCATCTAGATTTTTCAGTTTTGTTGAGTATAGGCTTTTGTAGTAAGATCTGATTTTTTTTTTATTTCCTCAGTTTCTGTTGTTATGTCTTTCTTTTAATTTCTGATTTTGTTAATTTGGATACTGTCTCTGTTCCCTTTAGTTAGTTTGGCTAAGGGTTTCTATAGCTTGTTGATTTTCTCATAGAACCAGATCTTGGTTTCGTTGATTCTTTGTATCATTGTCTTTTTTATTATTTGTATTATTTGCATTATTCTCTTATTTGGGGGTGAAATGTTCTGTAGATATCTGTTAAATCCATTTGGTTCACAACTTCTGTTAGTTCCACTGTACCTCTGTTTCGTTTCTGTTTCAATGAACTAGCCATTGGTGAGAGTGGGGTTTTAAAATCTCCCAATATTTTTGTGTGAGGTTCAATGTGTTTTGAACTTTAGTAAAGTTTCTTTTATGAATGTGGGTGCCCTTGAACTTGGGGCATAGATATTCAGAATTGATACTTCCTCTTGGTGGAATTTTCCTTTGATGAATATGACAATCTTTGATGAATATCACCATCTGGCTTTATAACTTTTGGTTGAAAGTCTATTTTATTGAATGTTAGAACGGCAACTCCAGCTTGTTTCTTGGGACCATTTGCTTAGAAAACTTTTTTCCAGTCCTTAACTCTGCGGTAGAGTCTGTTTTTGTCACTGAGGTGTGTTTCAAGTATGTGGCAAAATGCTGGACCCTGTTTACACATCCAGTCTGTTAATCTGTGTCTTTTTATTGGGGAATTGAGTCCACTGATATTGAGAGATTTTAAAGACAGATGATTGTTAGTTCTTGTTATTTTTGTTGTGTAGGTGGTATTATGTGTGTGTGATTCTCTTCTTTTGAGTTTGCTGTGAGATGTTTAATTTCTTATGTTTTGTGGGTAGAGTTACCCTTCTTGTGTTGGAGTTCTCCTTCCATTATCTTCTGCATGGCTGGACTAGTAGAAAGATATTGTTTAAATTTGGTTTTGTCATGGAATATCTTGGTTTCTCCATCTATGGTAATTGAGAGTTTTATTGGCTATAGCACCCTGGACTGGCATTTGTGTCCTCTTAGGGTCTGTATGACATCTGCCTAGGATCTTCTGACTTTTAGAGTCTCTGTTAAGAAGTCTGGTGTAACTCTGATAGGTCTGCCTTTATGTTACTTAGCCCTTTTTCCTTTACAGCCTTTAATATTCTTTCTTTGTTCTGTGCATTTAGTGTTTTGATTATTATGTGACAAGAGGAATTTCTTTTCTGGTCCAATCTATTTGGTGTTCTGTAGGTTTCTTGTACCTTTATGGCCATCTCTCTCTTTAGGTTAGGGAAGTTTTCTTCTATGATATTGTTAAAGATGTTTCCTGGCCCTTTGAGCTGGTATTCTTCACCCTCTTTTACTCCTATTATTCTTAGGTTTGATCTTTTCATTGTATCTTGAATTTCCTAGATATTTTGGGTTAGGAGCTTTTTACATTTTGTATTTTCTTTGATCAATGTGTTAGTATCTTCTATGGTAACTTCTATGCCTGAGATTCTCTCTTCTATTTTCTGTTGGTAATGCTTGCATAGGTAGCTCCTGATCTCTTTCCTAAGATGCCCATCTCCAGGGTTGCCTCCCTTTGTGTTTTCTTTATTGTTTCTATTTCCATTTTTATGATTTGCATTGTTTTATTCAATTCCTTCACCTGCTTGATTGCATTTTCCTGTATTTCTTTAAGGGATTGATTTGTTTCTTCCTTAAGGGCTTCTACCTGTTTTCCTGTATTTCTTTAAGGGAATTATTTATATCCTCCTTAAAGGCCTCTATCATCTTGATGAGATAGGATTTTATAGCAGAATCTTTCTTTTCAGGTGTTTTAGAGTATCCAGGGCTTGCTTTGGTTAGAGAACTGGGTTCTGATGGTGCAAAATTGCACTGGCTTCTGTTGCTTATGTTCTTGTCCTTGCCTCTCTCCACCTGGTTATCTCTAGTGTTAACTGACCTGTGTGTCTCTGACTGGAGCAGGCCTCCTTGGAGGCAGGTAGAGCTCTGTGACATGGGTTAGAATCAGCCTCCTGGGAGGCTGTCTCTTGTTAGGGAGGGCTTCCTGTGTCCCTGATTAGGATAGACCTCCTGTGTTCCTAGTTAGGGTGAACCTCCTGTGAAACAGGCAGGCTTTGGGTTCCAGGGCCAGGATCTGCCCCTGTTGCAGATGAAGATACAAACTAGAAGGGCTGTGTTCCTGGTTACTGTAGCCATCCTGGAGACAGGCAGGTTGTCTCCATGGTTACTGAAGACCTCCTGAGAGGCAGGTAGACTGTAGGGTGTAGGAGGGTATTGGGCCTACAGATCTGGCCAGGATAGAGAAGCAGACCAGAAGGAAGATGGAGCCTGGGCTCTGTGAGTGTTCCCAACTAGTGTAGCTATTTGAGCAGGAGTCTCACCTGTGTCCTTGGTTACTGCAGACCTCCAGGGAGACAGGCAGTTGTATTGTGTGGGAGAGTATCAGCACCACTGATCTGGCATGGGCGGAGAAGCAGAAGAGGTTTTATTATTGTCATTATTATTATTATTATTATTATTATTATTATTATTATTATTTTGAGGAAAATGAGAGGAAAGTCAACATACTAAAACTTAGGCAATGCACTATAAATATATCAAAGAGGCAAATTTTCTGAATCAATACCTTTAGTGATATACTTTTACAACAAATATATTTATCTTATGTTTTACTTGAAAGAAGAAAGTTTCAAATAATCTAGTATTATACCTTAAAACTCCCTTCATTCCACAAAATGGAAAGAAAGTAAATTCAAAATTATTCTTAGAAAGGAAATATTTAAAACCCTAAGAAAATAATGGACAGGATCATACAAATAAAAGCTGCTTCTCTTTCTTTTCTCTCTTTCTTCCTCTCTTTCTTTCACTATTTCTTTCTTCCTCCCTTCCTCCCTTCCTCCCTTCTTCCCTACCTCCCTTCTTCCCTTCCTCCCTCCCTCCCTCCCTTCCTCCCTTCCTTCCTTTCATTCTTTCTTTTTGAAGAGATAAAGACCAACATACCAGTAAATATACCAGCAAAGAAAAATAAAGAATTCTAATAAAATCACAAATGAGAAGGAGAAATTACAAGTGACATTACAGGGATGGAGAGATGAATCAGTGAGTAAGAGTACTTCTGTTCTTCCAGAGAACCAGAGTTCAATTTCCAGCAACCATGTGCATGTAACTCTAGCTCTATGAGATCCAAGGCCTCTGTGGCCTTCCTAGGTACCTGCATACCTACAAATATATGCACATACATGTAAATAAAAGTAAAACCAAGAAAAAATAACCAAAGGAAAAAGATGGATCAAAAGACTATTTTTAAAACTTTTAAGTCAATAAATTAGACATACTAAGAAAAACATAAATTCCTATATACATAAAACTGTCAAGATTGACCCATTAATAGAAAATTTAAACAGACCACTGAAATTTTATTCAGAATTTTAAAAGAATTTCAAAAGTCTTCCATTACTAGACATTGATAGTACACACCTTTAACCCCAGCACTTGGAAGATGCAGTCATGTGGATTTCTATGAGTTTGAGACTAACCTGGTCTATAGAACAAGTTCCAGGACAACCAAGATAAACCATGTCTCACATAAATAAATGAATAAATAAATAAACAAACGTCTTCCATCTACCTGATGCTTAACTGCAAGGTTTAACCAACTTCTAAATTTTTTGTTTAGTTTTGAAACAGTATCTTCTACATCCCAAATACTGGCCTCAAATGATGCTCCTCCCTCAGAACTCCAGATGCTGGTTTTACAGCTGTGTGCTAACATTGCCTGGTGCCTTCTAAACTATTAAAGAACTAATACTCATCCTCCTGAAATTCATCTAAAAATCAAAGAAAACAATATATTTCAATTCCTTTAATAAGGGTGTAATCACCCTAGTAACAAAGTCAGGTGAACACTACAAGAAAACTATAAGTCATATCCTTTGTGGTGGTTTGAATGAAAATGGCCCCCATAGGCTCTATCCTATCAAATAGAGTGCCACTATTTGAAAGGATGAAGACATGTGACCTTGTTGGTGTAGGTGTGGCCTTGTTAGAGGAAGTATATCACTGGGGGGTGGGGAGTGGGGTGGGCTTCGAGTTTTAAAAGCTCAAGCTAGGACCAGTGTCTCTCTCTTCCTGCTGCCTGTGGACCAGGATATAGAATTCTTAACAACTCTCCAGCACCATGAATGGTTGCATGCCACCAAGCACGATAATGGGCTAAACCTCTAAAACTGCCAGACCTTTTTTTTTTTTTTTTTTTTCTCCTACTGATCATTTTAGTCCTGAGGTTAAAGTTTCTTTTTTCTTTTTTTCTTTTTTAATATTTGTATTAGGTATTTCCCTCAATTACATGTCCAATGCTATCCCAAGTCCCCCATACCCTCCCCCAACCCCACTCCCCTACACCTTGAATCTCAGAACTTGGTAGCCAGAGGCAGATGGATTTCTGAGTTCGAGGCCAGCCTAGTCTACAGAGTGAGTTCCAGGACAGGCATGGATACACAGAGAAAACCTGTCTGGAAAAAACCAAAAAAACAAAAACTAAAACAAAACAAAACAAAAAAAAAAACAAAACAAAACAAAAAACCCTCAATTAGTGATTTTCTATTAGAAAAGTTGACATAGGCTAGAGAGTCGTGTGTTCTTAGAACAGATTTTTACTATAAATTTTGAAAAATAAAATATATAGTATCCTGTAATGTAAAATTGACACTAAACTCACATTTGGGGGTTCACAGATGAAGTTGTGTTTGGGACACAAGCACTCTCTTCTTCCTCACAGACCACTTTTACCTAATTCTATGTGATATTGGAAGGGTGAGGCACTAAAAATGAAAGTACTGCCACCAACACTCAGGTACTTACTCCCCTCAGCTGAAAAAAACCACAGCAAAACTCAACTCAAAGCCTTTGCTTTAGACTGTCGCTACTCCAATTTCTGCCATTGTCTCTGTCCTTTTCTTTAAGTGGAATAACTGCTCGTGTGAAAACTGTTGTGAGTGACATTTCCTTGTATTCTAATTACTGCAGTCTGATGCTGGAGTCAATGTCCTGAGACTTTCCTCAAACCTCCATAAGCATGGCTGCCCCTTTCCAGAGGTCTTGAAGACCCTGGGAAGAAGTGGTGGCCAGTCAGGAGAGCAGGGAAGCCCATGCCCCTGACTGTGTTTCTCCACTGAGCTCAGTCAAAAGAGCCATCTAATAGAAAACGTCCTTGGCTGATGTTTACATGGCTGAGTGTAGACCTGCCTGTGAGAGCATCATTAAACATCTTAGGCTCAGGAGGGCTGAATCTAGTTTGTCCTGCGAGTGAAAGCCTCATTGAATACCTTTAGTCTTAGCATGCTATTCATAAGAAGTGTGTATAACACTTCGTTCCTCATAGCTCCAATCTGCACTTTTCCCAACGCCTGATGCTGGTGAATGACAGCCCTCTCATTTTCCCATAAATCCTAAAGGTAATTTGGAAGAGTTTTATCCAAAATGTACTTTTTTTGTTACTTTTATTGTTGGTTTTGTTGTTGTTGTTTTTCATTTTTCAAGACAAAGTTTCTCTGTGTAGTCTGGGCAGTCATGGAACTCACTCTGTAAATCAGGCTGGCCTCAGAGATCTCAGAACTCAGAGATCTGCCTGCTTCTACCTCCCAAGTGCTGGGATTAAAGGTGTGTACCACTACCACCTGGATCCAAAATGTTCTTTTAAAGTTTGAAAAGTAAATGAAGTTTGTATTTAACCTCTACTGAGACTGAAAACCAATGCTGGTTACAGCATTTTTCAGTGGTTTGCAACCACTGAATTTATATAATTATATTTTGTAATTGATTTTGAAAAAAATTTATGCTGCCCAGGAATTCAGCCAACTAGGAGAGTGCTTGCCTAGCCCGTTCAAACATAGATTATCAGCATCACAAAATTAATGAATATTAATACATAAAAATTTTTGTTCACCTGTCCTCTGCCACCTACATCACTTCAGCATAGACCACTTTCATGAGCCGTGCTTCAAGGGACAATTTAAATCTTCCAAGGCCACCCAATGAGCAGTCATTCAACAGATTTCCTTTTATCAACAGCTCATGAGAAGTAACTGGATACTGTAATTATGGGACAAGAGAACGGAGTATTTTGATTCATGTTCTTTGAGAATTAGCAAAGAACCCCATGACAAGTCAATAATTCCCCAAAGGGCAATCTAGCAGAGAAATGTAGCAAAATTTTGCCCCAATTAATTTAAATATTAACACAACAAGAATCCTGTGATTGGCCAGGGAAAAGAAAGGCAGAGCTAAGAGTTAGAGGAACAGGAAGAGAGAGCAGAGAGAGAGGAAGGAAGGTGGAGGAAGAAGAAGATGCTCCAGATTCCGTGTGGCTTTAAATAGCCACAGGTAGCTATGAATATAATATTATATGGATATAATAAAAGGATAGAATAATTGGGATAATTTGTCTAATCTAGGTGGGCAACTTGTATCATTATCAATTGGCTATGAAATTATTGTGTGGGCATCTTGTGAATTGAGAATTTATTGATATAAAAAAATTTTGTTGTTGAATAAGCATGACTCTAAAACTTATCTTTTGATGTCTATAATTATCTTAGGATTAAAGCTATATTTGAAAAAGCATCCAATATGTCTTTCTTAGTCAGTTTTGTATTGTTAGTTATAGTTGTATAGTATAAATACATGAAGCTGAATAATTTGTAAACCAAAGAGGTTTACTTGGCTCCAGAAGTTCAAGAGCATAGACATCAATATTTGCCCAGCTCTGATGAGGCCTCATGGCAAATGGCGTCCCAGGATATGATTGTGTGCAAAAGGGATTAGAAGATTCCAACCTCACAGCAAAGCATCCTCCTGGGAAGTGATCCAGTCCCAGGACACCAGATTGTCTTCCAGGAGACACAGTGACATATTCTTGAGGACACAGCCATTATCTAACCATCTTCTATCCTTAGAGTTTCCACTGCCTCATCATCCCACTGGGGACCTTACTCCTACCACAAGAACCTTTGGGAAAAGGATGAAACACAAACCATGAAAATATCCACACCATAATCATTTTATCCCTTCTACAATTACTATTCTCATTTTACTTTTAGACTAGAATTTGGAAGTCACTTAGTATTACAACTTTATTTAGAGTTAAAATCAAAATTATCCTGAAAAAATTTAACAAGAGACTCTGATTTATTTATAAATTTAGTTTGACACATGAATAAAATGATATGAAACTGATCAAATATGCCTATTTTGTAAAAACTTAAATGAAAAACGAAGAATATTTTAAGTTGACTCTCCTGAAATTATATATCATGGTTTCATTAGAAATAACTGTTGGTTATATAAGTCCTGGAGATAACATGGTTTTCTAATTATCTGTACATACTATAGTAGACCTAAGTGCCACCTGCCACTTTAAGCTGTGCTTCCTGTACCCCACATCGACAATCTGATTCAGGATGCTATGCAGCCTGTGAGCTGACACTTATAATATTGTACATGGTGTGTTCTGTGGCCATATACCAAATGACACTACCTACTATAGGTCACATTGCCATGAAGTATGAGCCTAAGGTATTTATTTAAGTCTTCTCAATAGTACTAAAACTTTAAATATAATTCCATTTTATAATCACAATTCAGCACTAATCACGAAACTTCACTTTATGCTTTCTCTGTTTAGTAACAAACCACTGATGGTTATTCACCACCTGGAGGACTGTCAGTACTGTCAAGGTAACTTTAGCTCCTGGGAGCTTACTGTCTGTCCAAACATAAGATAGAAGTTAGCTGGGGAGAATAATTAGGAAGGAACCTAGAAAAATAACATTTAAAAAATGTAATTCCTAAAGTACCACCATTCTACCAAGATGCTTAAAGACCAAGAAAGAGCCACCTATGGGCACCCTCTAGTAATTGCAGCAGAAAGATTATGGGCTAAGTAGTGAGGCACAAACCAGACAAAAGATTATAATGGTTATTCAAATCTGCTGAAATTATGATATGCTGTTTGAAATGTGATATCAACTTCTTAGAAATAAAAATGAATGGAAAATTTGCTGACATAAAATTTCCTAACCAATGAGTTACTACGTAATGTAAATTATAAAACTACTGTGTTCGTTAATGTCTGTTGACATCTCCACAAGCAAACTCTAGCTCATCGCTTCCCAATGATAGACTAAGTAGTAAAAGGACAACAACCATTTACACCCATGCCATTGACACAATTATAGAAAACAATGTAATGTCATTGTAATATCAAAGTTAGGTAAAATGACATTTCCTTCTCTTTCACAGCACTAAAAAAGGAATTTGCCAAAAATGAAGAAATACAAGAAATGGCACAAAATGACTTCATCATGCTGAATCTCATGGTACATGATCCCAACAATGTTGTCTTAATGTCATAACTTTATAGAAACGTTGAACTCTTTTTTTTTCTCTAAATATTTAGGGTCAAATATTAGTTACTACAGAATTTTAAAACTCTAATGTATAATTTTCTGGAAATTTAGCTTCCATAAAGAATGCTACATAATCCAATGACATTCATTTATTTCATCTTCTGCTAGCATGAGACCACGGACAAGAACTTGTCACCTGATGGGCAGTACGTGCCCAGGATCATGTTTGTTGGTACGTGTCCATATCAGGTTTGCTAAGTCAATAGCAACCTTAGCTTGTTTTTATTTGCTTTAAGATTCAAACTTAAGCACTGTTCTTTTAAAAGGGGAGCCATTTCTAACCCAATCAATAACATTATGCTCTTGTTAGATCTACACCAAAATGTACTATGTTGCTAACAAATTTTAAACATTTAAAAAGAATTTATGTTCTTAAATCAACTTAACCATGCACCTTTAATACAATACCACAAAGTAGAACCATGTCTCTCTAAAAGGACTGAAGGCTAATCCATGAATTCATGTGATGAAAACTGACTTTGCTTATCATTTTCCTGACCTTTGTCTTAGAGTGGAGAGAAGAAACAAGTTTAAGACCATGTTAAGTAATGTTTGAATGACTTTGCTGTGTGTTGTTTTTGACAGACCCTTCTTTGACTGTCAGGGCTGATATAACTGGAAGATACTCTAACAGACTATACACGTATGAACCCCAGGACTTACCCATGTGTGAGTAAATTACATCAAAAATTACATTGGTCAGTGGTGATAGCTGACTCTGACACACTGAAAAAGACACAAACATTAGGAGACATAATGCTTCCTCCTAGTCAAAGACCCAATATGATTTTTTCTCAGATGACAATAATGATGATTTTGTTTTTCTTAAATGCCTATAAATAGTGAGGTACAAAATTTACTTAAGACTAACTATTTTTAATAACAGTTACTATCAGTCATATTTAAGAAGATGGTATTGGTCTCAGATCCAGCAATACTGGATTAATTCAATAGCTCATTAAAAAGAAAACACTCTGTGTTTGGAGGCTGATTATGGGATGGATCCCCAGGTGCAGCAGTCTCTAGATGGTCCATCCTTTCATCTCAACTTCAAATTTTTTCTCTGTAACTCCTTCCATGGGTGTTTTGTTCCCAATTCTAAGAAGAGGCGAAGTGTCCACACTTTGGTCTTCGTTCTTCTTGAGTTTCATGTGTTTTGCAAGCTGTCTCTTGTGAGACTATGCCGGGGCCTGGCAAACACAGAAGTGGATGCTCATAGTCAGCTATTGGATGGAACACAGGGCCGCCAATGGAGGAGCTAGAGAAAGTACTCAAGGAGCTGAAGGGTTCTGCAACTCTATAGGTGGAACAATATGAACTAACCAGTACCCCCAGAGCTCATCTCTAGCTGCATATGTTGCAGAAGATGGCCTAGTCAGCCATCATTGGGAAGAGAGGCCCCTTGGTTTTGCAAACTCTATATGACCCAGTACAGGGGAACACCAGGGCCAAGAAGTGGGAGTGGGTGGGTAAGGGAGCAGGGAGGGGGGAGGGTATAGGGAACTTTTGGGATAGCATTTGAAATGTATATAAAGAAAATAATAAATAAAAAATTAAAAAAACAAATAAAAAAAAGAAAACACTCAAAGATCCTTTAATAAATTAGTTGCTTATTCTCAATGAATTTGATGAGCCACTTCTGATGGACATAATCCATAAATTTACAAATATTCATTTAGCTTATTAATATAGTATGTTAATGAGCCAACTAATACAAAAATGTAAGCAATCTAATTTTATTTATTATCATTTAAGTTCTAACATTTACTAGTTTCATTTACTAAGAGCACAATATTTGTTTATTCTTATTTCAGTGGTAGACAACATGAAGAAAGCACTAAGACTTATCCAGTCAGAGTTGTAAGGAATATGGAAAGATGCTTCCACTCGAAGAGGTCAAACATGTGGTACAAACATCTGGTTCACTAACAAATACCAAATGTGCAAGTCCATGGATTTTTATAACATCACTATTTGGCTTTGTGACATGTCTGTGATAGTTTATGAAGGTAAAATTATATTTTAATAAATGTTAAACTCTGTGGTTTACCTGGATCTGTAGCAAAGACAGTTTGCCACGAGCTCAGAGTTGCTATGCTTTGTATATCCAATATCTCCCCTGCCTCATGTCTTGGTGGATTGGTTCTCAGATAGTAAAGAAGTTCTGGAGACTTTAGAAGGTGGGATCTAGCTGGAGGTCATAGGTCGTAATGGGTAGCACATTGAGAGTATCTCATCCCTGACACCTAATCTTGCTCTCTATTTCCTGTTGACCAAGAAGAGGAACCACACACACACACTTCCCCCGCTATAATTATTCTGCCCAAGTCCATGGTACCAATTGACCATGGGCTAGACCCTCTGAGTCTTCCTCCCTTATGTTGCTATGTCAGACACTTTAGTTACTGCACAAAGTACCCAATACGTTTCTAGTGGGGGGGGGGGAGGGGGCTTATTAAGAAGTTGGTGCTTCCTTCTGCTTCCTCAGCTCTCATTCTCTTTGTCCACCGATTTAATTTTACACCTACCCTCTGCAGCATAACAAATATGCTGTTGTAAGTGATAAATGATTTCCTTGTTACATCCTTAAACTTTTAGAAGAATATTTCAAAGTTAACCAATTATTTTCCCCTTTAAATTAAGATAGGCAGTTGAAAGCTAATTCAAATAAACTTAGAATATATTTTAAAATTCAACTGCATGTTTTTCTTAACTATTAGTAGATGTTTTAAATTTTTTAATGTTTCCAGAAAAGTGAAATCATCTCAGTAATATTAAAGAGTTTCTCCAAGTAACTATCTGGGAAGCATGATGGCCCCTTCTAATATTATTAGATGACCAATCTCTAATTCAGATTTTCACAGGAATACCAGAAGGCTGATAAAAATGTTTCATGAGTTGGGATATAACAATTATCAGAAATCAGGACATTTTCAGATAGTTAGCATTCCTAACCTACAGAATCTGGTTGTACTTCTGAGCTGTCTCGAGTCACAAAACATATACTTGAGCTAGATACACACAGTCCGATACACATGCCTAAATAACCCTAAGATTTGATGAGTCAAAGAAAGATTGCTCCAGGTGTCATTTGATCACCATCCTGTTGGCTCTAAATTACACTTTTAGGAACCTGATCTACTTGTATATAAATAGGATACATAACTTTCTGTACTACATTTCTATGTATGCTATCTGCTTATGCAAAAGACATAAACACACACATTCATGCTCCCAAATTAGAGAATACCAGTGCATCTTAATATCTTAGTGTTTACTTAAACACTAATTTGACTTTGATCTAAAATTAAAAATAAGATGTAGTATAAAAATGAGATACTTAATATTCTTTTGATAGATAAAGATTAAAGTAATACAGTTGATTAAAGTAATCCATTACTGAATACATAGGAAAGAGAAAAAATGTCAGGAGTCATTCAATATGGCCTACAGAAGGGATTCATTGACAGCTTAGTCACTAGAAATAAAAAAAGAATATTCACTTGTTTTTATCTAGAGTGAATGGTGAATGTGTCACTGAATAAGACATTGGTACTTCTTTGTAATAAATTTATATTTCTTTATATACTTATATAAAATTGTATTAAGCATACATTAAATAACATTTTAAGTTGTAATTTTGTAATAATTATATTAGGAAATATAGCTTTGGAGTCTGTTATTTCCTCTAACCTCATTTAAGTTTTTAAATTCTGTAGCCTACTTAATATTTCTACTTAATATCATTATTTCACAAAATGACTTGCTTTGATTCTATCACTTCAAGATTTGCTCTTACATTTTGTATTTAGAACTACACATCAGCATTTGGGGGAGGTGTTGGGAGAAGGACATACATGCATAACCGCTTTGCCATTATTTATAACTATAACTTCTAAATTTCTTCCCTGATGTATTCAACATTAAGAAAATATTACTAATATCAACCCTCTGGAACTGTACGTACAATTCTGTGTGAATGGAATTTGTATAGAAGATCTTTCAGGATTCATTTGAATTGCAAAGAGACATAGTAGTCAGAAAGTTAAATATTCAAAGTGATAACAATGGGGTTGTGTTCTAAAATATAGGGTACCCAATTAAATATTGATAAGCTGCTGTTCCCATGGCTACATCTACAAAGCCTATTATACCTAAAGCTCAGGAATCATTGCAAGAAGAGGGAGTAGAAAGTTTGTAAGAACCAAGGGATCAGGCAGTTTGCTGTGAGATTATGTCTCCTAGCAACATCAGCAGCTACACCTGTGAGGTCTCATCAACATGACTGCTGAACAGGAATAATAGACATGCCAAATTTGATGGGGGAAAGTCTATGAGTCCTCAATCCCACACAAAGATGTGTACAGATCTAAGAAAATCTGGTTGCAGTAAAAATAGTCGTCTCCACAGAAGAACACACCAGTTGGTTAACCAATACCAAATGGTCAGCTCTGAAAATATCAATAGAACAAACATTATGCATACTGAGCAGGTTGTATTTATTTATTTAGGAATGTGTGTGTGTGAGAGAGAGAGGCAGACAGACAGACAGAGACACAGAGAGAGACAGAGAGAGAACAATGAAAAATAGAGAAATAGAAGCCATGAATTTTAGAGGAGCAAGGAGGAATATATTGGAAGGTTTGGAGGGAAGGAAGAGAAGTGGAAGTGATGTAATTATATTATAATATTAAAAAAGACATAATTTTTGTTGAAAATAGATTTTTTTCTTATAATATATTCTGATTACAATTTCCCCTTTCCCTCCCCCTCCCAGTTCCTTTCCGTCTCTCTTCTCATTTGGATCCACATCTTTTCTGTCTTACCCTAGAAAACAATAGGCATCCAAGAAATAATAATAAAATAAAAAGAAAAACAAGAAAAGAACAAGACAATCAGACAAGAAAAGAAACCAAAGAGAAAGCACAGGGAATGCACAGAGATGCACAGACACATACATTCACACACACAGGAATCCCATAAAGGCACAAAATGGGATGCCATGACATAGACACAAAGGACAAATAAGATGTAATAACAAGAACAAAGCCCTGACTTAACATTATGCAATAAAGAACCTCCAAAGATGCCTTTGGGTTCCTTTCCTGTTGGACATCTGCTGCTGGGAATGGGGCCTACACTTAAGAGTGGTTGTTTTCCCAGTGAGATTCCCTTGGAGAAAACTGTTTTCGTTTGCAAGTGTCTATCAGCTGGAGCTAGTTTCTTGGTCAAGGATGAGGGCTTTTTTTCCACATCTACTTTCAGTCTTGGGTCCCATTCAATCCCATGCAGGCCCTGTACATGCTGCCTCAGTGTCTGAGTTCATATGGACACAAGCTCTGTTGTGTCTAAAAGGCCTTGAATCTATGGTGTCCTCCATTCCCTCTGGCTCTTATACTCTGTCTCCTCTTTCACAGAGCTCCCTATGCCCCAAGGAGAGAGCAGTGATGGAGACATACCTTTTTGGGCTACCTGTTCCAAGTTCTCTTACTCTCTGCATATTGTCTGGTTGTGGGTCTCATCTGCTACAGTAGGAGGCTTCTCTGATATCCGCTGATCAGGGCATTGATCTATGAGTATAGCAGAATGTCATTAGGAGTCATTATTGCTACTTTCCTTTAGCAGAATAGTATTATTTGGTTTTCTCCTAAGTTCCTGGCCAGTCTAGTCCCAGGATCTTGGCCACCCAAGCAGCATCTGGTATGAGATCCATCTCAGGAAATGGGGCTAAACTCAAATCAGAGACTGGTTGGCTATTCCCACAAGCTTTGTGTCGCTATTGCACCAGTATGATTTGCAGGCAGAATACCATTGTGGATCAGTTTGTAGCTGGGTTGGTATTAACCATTCTCCTTTGGTACCATGAAGAGTACCTTCCAATACTATGAAAACAGGTACATAGGGGTAAAGACTCAACGTGGGCACCAGCTCGACTTCTCCGTGTTCATTGAGTTGTGTAGGTTTTGCCTTCAGCAATGGGACCTTACTGTCATTTTGTAGAGAGCCACTCATAGTCTGAGCAATGGCCTGGATTGTTTGGGGGTTCCTATGAGACCCTACTTGATTATATATAACCCATTCCTGGAACTGGAAGCTTCATTTGGGGATGATAGATGTTTACCTGGAGCTCTGTCTCCTCTGTTATTTGCCAATTTCATTTAGATCACCTTCATATATGTATATATTTTAGGAAGCTTCTACTATTTTAGTTTTCCATGTGGCCCCTCACATTGCCCTTAGTTTTAGCTGTCTCTTCCTGTATTTCCTCCCTCACCACCTCCCTTCCCTACTCCTGGTTGATCCTCCCATTCCAGTGCCCCCTTGTCTAGTAGGGACTGAACAGAGAACTCAGTTGGTAAAATGCTTTCCATGAAATCATGAGGACCTGAGTTCAAATCCCAGAACTCATGTAAATAGACCCAGGCACAGTGCTACCCACTTGTAATAGAAGTGCTGAATGGATACACATGGAACTCTGCAGCTCACTGGTCAGCCAGTCTAGAGCTAAGCAGGCTCCAGCTCCAGGCCAATGAGAGACCCTGTTACAAAAACAAGCAAACAAATGAAGCACATTCATGTAAGTAAAAACACACAAAGATCATATTTTAAAATATTTAATCTTTCCTAATTACCAAGTATCTTTCTTCTATTTTGTGCCAGAAATTGCATTTGTTACTTTGTATGCAAAGACAGACTGGAAAAAATTAAAGCAATCTCCCTTCTCTGTGGAATTCCACCCAGTGGTAAGATGTATATATGCCTCAACAATAGGAAACAATCCCTTTCTACCAGGACTTTGATGGAGTGGGACCAGTAGAGAGAGGCACAGCTGTCTCACCATGCTGTCGGGTTCCATACAAGCTGTAGTGCTTATGAATCTTGAGTAAAATGAGAATGTGTTCCATTACTGCCAATTTCATAAAACAAAGTATACTGTGGGATTAAAGATTCATTGATATAGCCCCAAAACACAAAAGTATATACAGGTTTTATATTTCAGTATTTTATAATTAGCCTAATATGTCAGGCTTCAAGAAATTTTAATCTTTCTAGAAAATTATACATATATACATTAATATTGGCTAAATGCTTTAAAGTGATACTACTTAAAACATAATTATATACACTCTACATATTCAGGACCAGTCTTACTTAGTAAAGGAAAAATGAGAATTTTCTTTTCTGCTTTTTAAATGTGTTTTTTCCCGTCTGTTTTTCACTAAATAGTAAGCCCCTGGAAACAGAGTCTTTTCCTGTGACTCCCTGGCCCTCTTACACATCTACACTGATACACAGAGTCACAAAATTGTTTTGATGTTGGGAGGGCAAAAGGATTTTGGAGCCTACCCACAACCTAATAAACAGAGGACTCACCTGCTATTTGCCCAGATTTGGTTTAGAACTACTGCACACTGTGGCTGGAACAGATCTACTGGAATACAAGTGGATTCCAGTAACCATTGATTACTGCCACTCATAGAAATTCAGTGCAGTGATTTTCATAGAGCATATGTCATCACACTGAGCTACATTCATTTTTATTGCTGTGATGAAACACCCTAACCAAAAAACAAACAAACAAACAAACAAGCAAACAAACAAAAAAATAAATAAAACAAACAAAAAAAACCCAGCTTAAATAGAAAGGGTTTATTTATTTTAGCTTACAGTTACAGCTTACAGTTCAAATTACAGGGAAGCCAAAATTTCAAAAACTTGAAGCAACTGTGTATATCATATCCACAGTCAAGAGCAGAGATAAATAAATGCATGCATGCTAGTCCTCAACTTGCTTTCTCTACTCTCATATAGACCATGGCCCAAACCAAGGGAATGGAGGTGTCTACAGTAGCTGGGTCTTTCTACCTCAATGTCAGCAATGAAGATGATCTCCCACAGAGAAGCCTATAGGCAAACAGGACCAAGATAATCCCTAACTGAGCTTCTCTACCAAGGAAATTCTAGGCTGTGTCCACTTGGTAATTAAAACTAGCCATCACATACAGGTTGAATTGCTTCCCTTAAAACCTTTACATGTAATTATTTTTACATGTCCAAGTCCTTGTTCTTAGTACCTCAAATATCACCTTACTTAAAAATAGCTGAAATATCCAACAAAAGGGAGAGAGAACTTATAGAGATCATATGGAGAGGTTAGGCATGGCCTCCAGTTGATGGATGGGGCCACCTACCCTTTTCCAAATTTCATCCCAGAATTGCTATTGTCTAAAGAAAATACAGGGGCAAAGAGTGGAGCAGAGACTGAACAAAAGGCCATGTAGAGACTGCTCCACCTGAGGATTCATCCAATATGCAGCCACCAAACCAACGCAGATACTATCGCTGATGCAAAGAAAAAAAACCAAAAACAAACAAACAAACAACCAAAAAAAAAAAAAAAACGCTTGATGACAGGAGCCTGATATAGCTGTCTCCTGAGAGGCTCTGCCAGGGCCTTAATGATAGAGATGTGGATGCTTGCAGCCAACTATCAGACTGACCATGGGGACCCCAACTGGAGGAGTTAAGGGAAGGACTGAAGGAGCTGGAGGGGTTTGCAACCCCAAAGGAAGAACAACAATATCAACTAATCATAAGCCCCAGATCTCCCAGGGACTAAACCACCAACCAAAGACTACACATGGAGGAACCCATGGCTCCAGTTGCATATATAGCAGAATATGGCCTTGTCTGGCATCAATGGGAGGAAAGTCCCTTGGTCCTGTGGAGGCTTGATGCCCCAGTGTACGGGAATACCAGGACAGGGAGGCAGGAGTGGGTGGGGGAGCACCCTCATAGAAGCAGGGGCTAGGATAGGGGGTTTGTGGAAACCAGGAGGGGATAATGGGGGGTAACATTTGAGATGTAAATCAATAAAATAAGCAATAAAAATAAAAATAGGGACCTTAAAGAATGATGTTAGTTATAACATAGCCATATTGGATGAGAATGGGTCCCACCTCCAATGTGATGATGGTATCTTTACAGGTAAAAAAACGATTCCCACTCTAGCCAAAGAAACAGGAAGGCTCCCTATAAATATTCACCTCTCTCTGTGTCCCTTCAAAACCAACCCCAAAGTCTTCTCCATAGCTCTGTACCTGCTGCAGCCTCCCTTCCCCTTCCTGGCCCCATCTCCAGTGAATCACAGAGATCTCCCCCTTGAAACTGCCTACCCCCTCACTTTTCTCATCCCCCCAGCCCTGAACTCCAGCAGGCATTCTCTGGGAACCACCAGGGCACATCAGCCAGGGAAGCAGGTAGGCTAACTTTGTATCTTTACCTCTCCTTCAAATCTGAATTCCAGCATCGTTCTCAGCCCTGTAGCAGACAACATAAAGCAGATTCCCCTTCCTTTCCGCCCCAACGCCCAGGAGACCAGACAGCTCTTCATGATGAGTGGAGGAGGGAAGGAAGGCTGGACAAGACACACTTTTAAATCCTTTGCTCTACGATGGTATTATACCTGCAAGATATGCTAGTGTGATGGTGGCACAAAGCTTGTGTGAGTAACCAACGAGCATCTGATTTGACTTAAGACCCATTCCACAAGATGACATACCAAGATGACACTGGAGAGATGGCTCAGCAGTTAAAAGCACTGGTTGTCCTCCCAGAGGTTCTGAGTTCAATTCCCAGCAACCATATGGTGGCTCATAACTATAATGGGATCTGATGCCCTCTTTTGGCATGCAAGTGTACAATGCAGATTGAGCACTTAAATAAGTAAATGAATAAGACTGATGCCCTCTTCTGGCATACAGGTGTACATGCATGTGGGGTCCTAGAGCTGAACAGAGAAGTAGGCACATGTCCCTATGCCTAATCCAGAAGCGATTTCCAGCTCATAACCACTTAGAAATGAAAATTTACTTTTCTCCAAGGAACTCTTGCTGGGGAAATGAAGAACTCTTTAAGGGTAGACCGAATGCCCAGCACAAAAAGAACTCAGTGGCATCTTTGGAGGTTCCTTGTCTCATAATGTCATGTATGGGCTTGTTTTTTCTTTTTCTTTTATTTTATCCATATTTTTCTTCTCTCTTGGCAGGTACTTTGCATATTTATTATGAATGCCAGCTTAGTGTTTGGATTGGATACCTGAGTGTGCAAATGATTGACTCTCTGTCTCTTGTGCCTTCTTCTCTTTGGGTCCTTTCTTTCTAATTGTTTGGTTTGTCCTGCTCCATCCTCTGTGTTAGTTTTTGTTTATCTTATTTTATTTTAGGATTATGTTTTAGAAGCATGCTTGCTTTCTAATGACAGACAGAAAGGGGGTAGATTCAGACAGGAGGAGAGGTGGAGAGAAACTGGTGTGGTTGAGGGATGGAAACCATAATCGAAAGTATCATGTGGGAAAAAAAATCAATTTTTTGTAATAATATAAACCTTCTTTATTCTTAAAGTCCATGCTAACATCCATGTATTCAATACAATATTTCAGTGTCCTCAAGTCACCATTTAGATTCACTATTTTCTTTTAAACTTTTTATCTTATGAAAGAAATCTAGCCGGACTGTTACCATGAAGTGCACTTGGGCAGAAGACCCCAGTGGACCACCCGGTGTGTGATGGGGAGGGTCAGTTAGATGAAGCCACAGGATCTCCCTGACACAGGAAACAACAGGATATCCTAGAGGAGACTCAGTGAGGATCCCATATTGATGGCACTGCAGAAGCCAGAGAGCTCAAGGTGGACTAATGACTCAATGCAAGTGAGTCTGCATGTAAAGATGTATGGACAAAAGAGTATACTGTGTGACACACTAACACTGCTTCCATAATGAGGGTTTTTTGTTTCTTTGTTTTGTTGTTTTTAGTTTTGGATTTCTTTTTTACTTTTTATTTTCTTTAGGGAAAATGTTGCAAGGGCCAAGGGCACATGTGAGTGAATGGGGGGATGAGAGGCATTGGGGTGCATGATGTTGAATTCACAAAGAGTCCTTACAGAGCTAAAAAAGTAAAACAAGCCAGTCACCAAAAGACAGATATTACAGGTTCCATTTACCTGAAGTGTCTAAAGTAATCAAATTCACAGAAATAGGGAAAAGAATGTTGGCTACCAAGGAGTGGCTATGGGCAGAAAGGAGGAGTTTTTACATCAGTTTAGAGTTTCTGTTTTGCATTATGCAAATGATTTGTAGATTTGTTGTACAAACTGTAAGTGTGGCATTACTGAATTGCACACATAATAGTGTAAAACAGTGACTTCTGTGTTATACTCCTTTTGCTGCAATTTATTTTTTGTTGTTGTTGTTTTTCATTGTTTTATTTTTATTTTTAACATTATAAGGAATAAATGTAATAAACCAAATACATGGACAGAAATACAAGAATCATATGATCATCTCAATGGAAGCAAAAAAAGAAAGAAAAAGTCTTTGATAAGATTTAGCATATCTTCTTTTTCTTAACAATTTTTATTAGATATTTTCTTCATTTACATTTCAAATGCTATCCCGAAAGTCCCCTATACCCTCCCCCCCCCCCCGCCCTGTTCCCCAACCCTCCCACTCCCGCTTCTTGGCCCTGGTGTTCCCCTGTACCAGGGCATATAAAGTTTGCAATACCGAAGGGCCTCTCTTCTCAATGATGGCTGACTAGGACATCTTCTGCTACATATGCAGTTAGAGACACGAGCTCTGCGGGTACTGGTTAGTTCATATTGTTGTTCCACCTATAGGGTTGCAGACCCCTTCAGCTCCTTGGGTACTTTCTCTAGCTCTTCCATTGGGGGTCCTGTGTTTCATCCAATAGATGACTGTGAGCATCCACTTCTGTATTTGCCAGGCACTGGCATAGCCTCACAAAAGACAGCTATATCAGGGTCCTGTCAGCAAAATCTTGCTGACATATGCAATAGTGTCTGTGTTTGGTGGCTGATTATCAACTGATCTTTTTAATAAAACCTCTAGAACAAGAATGACTGTAGGAAATATATGCCAACATAATAAAGGTTATGTATGACAAACCCATGGCCATTATCATCCTAAATGAATAAAGCCATTAATAAGCCCCATTAAAATCAGGAATGAGAGAGGATTGCCCACTATCCCTACTGCCCATCCATAATGTGATTGGAGCATTGGCTGGAGCAATAAGACAAGAGAAGGGATACAAGTGGGAAAATATTAAGTCAAATTATTTTCAATTGAAGATTATATTATCTTATATATACCCAATGTTCCCAAAACTTGACTAGAAAAAATGTAGAAATTATCAATAATTTTAGCCAAGTGTTGTGATACATAGTTGATTTACAAAATTTACCAGTCTTAATGCATATGAGTAACAAGCATGCTGGGAAAGAGATCATGAACATGCTCCTCTTCCCAGTCTCTCAAGTCAAATAAAATATTTATACATAACAAAAGAGGTGAAAAAAAACTCCACAATAAAAACTTTAAATGCATGGAGAAAGAAATTAAGAAACATACTAGAATTTGAAAACCTCCCAAGCATATAGCTTGGTAGAATTGACATTGTGAAAAAAGGCCTTCCTACCAAAACAATTTACTGATTCAATGAAATCACAATCAACATCCTCATCTCATTCTTCACATAAGTAGAAAGAAAATCCTCAATTTGATATGGAACAACAACAGACCCAGAATAGCCGATTAGTCCTAGGTAAGTGTTGGTTTCTATTCATTTTGAGTGTTTTAAGTGCTAAGTGCATCTGTCTAAGACCCCAACTTTTATACATCTGTTTCTATTGAGTGGATTTTGTTCAATATTAGAATGGCTACTCCCGCTTGTTTCTTGGGACCATTTGCTTGGAAAATTGTTTTCCAACCTTTTACTCTGAGGTAGTGTCTATCTTTGTCACTGAGGTACATTTCCTGTATGCAGCAAAATGCTGGGTCCTGTTTACATATCCAGTCTGTCAGTCTATGTCTCTTTGTTGGGGAGTTGATTCCACTGATGTTAAGAGATATTAAGGAATTGATGTTAAGAGATGAGGTGATGTTGAGTCCATTGATTTTTAAGAGACATTAAGATTGTTACTTCCTGTTATTTTTGTTGTTAGAGGTGGAATTATATTTGTATGGCTATCTTCTTTTGGGTTTATTGAAAGATAACTTTCTTGCTTTTTCTAGGGTGTAGTTTCCCTCCTTGTGTTGGTATTTTCCATCTATTATCCTTTGTAGGACTGGATTTGTGGAAAAATATTGTGTAAATTTGTTTTTGTCATGGAATATCTTGTTTTCTCCATCTATAGTAATTGAGAGTTTTTCTGGGTAAAGTATGCTAGGCTGGCATTTGTGTTCTCTTAGGGTCTGGATGACATCTGCCCAGGATCTTCTAGCTTTCATAGTCTCTGGTGAGAAGTCTGGTGTAATTCTGATAGGTCTGTCTTTATATGTTACTTGATCTTTCTCCCTTACTGCTTTTAATATTCTTTCCTTCTTTTGTGCATTTGGTGTTTTGGTTATTATGTGACTGAAGGGATTTCTTTTCTGGTCCAGTATATTTGGAGTTCTGTAGGCTTCTTGTATGTTCATGGGCATCTCTTTCATTAGGTTGGGGAAGTTTTCTTGTATAATTTTGTTGAAGATATTTACTGGCCCTTTAATTTGGAAATTTCACTCTCTTCTATTCCTTTTATCCTAAGGTTTGGTCTTCTTGCTGTCTCCTGGATTTCCTGGATGTTTTGGTTTGGGAGCTTTTTGCATTTTCTTTGACTTTTTTTTTATTACGTATTTTCCTCAATTACATTTCCAATGCTATCCCAAAAGTCACCCATTTGTGTCATTGTTTTCTATGGTATCTTCTGCACCTGAGATTCTCTCTTCTATCTCTTGTATTCTGTTGGTGATGCTTGCATCTATGACTCCTGATCTCTTTCCTAGGTTTTCTATCTCCAGGGTTGTCTCCCTTTGTGATTTCTTTATTCTTTTTATTTCCATTTTTAGATCTTGGATTGTTTTGTTCATTTCCTTCACCTGTTTGATTGTGTTTCCCTGTAATTCTTTAAGGGATTTTTGTGTTTCCTCTTTAAGGGCTTCTACCTGTTTACCTGTGTTCTCTTGTATTTCTTTAAAAGAATTATTTATGTCCTTCTTAAAGTCCTCTATCCTCATCATGAAAAGTGATTTTAGATCCGAATCTTGCTTTTCTGGTGTATCCAGGACTTGCTATGGTGGGAGAATTGGGTTCTGATGATGTCAAGTTGTTGAGGTAAATCTCCAACCCAAATATGCCCAGGCAATGAAAACACAACTCAATTAATATGAATACATGCTGTGCACCTAGATTTGGCAGATCTAGCACTACACTACCATGTTCCCCATTAAGAGACCCCTTAGAGCTTGCGGTTTCTCCAGGCCACGTGCTTGTGCTCCACTTTCCTTCTTCCTCCTCCCCAGTTGTCCTTTCTCTCTCCTTTTCTCTCAAAACCTTCAGTTCCACCTTCCCCTCTTTCTCTGCCCAATCATTGGCTCTAGCCTTTACTTTATAAATTAAGGTGAAAGAAGATTAACAGGAAATCACCTGAGTGCTAACTCGCTCCTTGTTTTCAGCCCCTCACAGGAGAACAGAATTAAGATCAATTATAATTATCCCCAGAGCTATCCACAACATCCAGTAACCTTGGTTTCTGTTGCTTATGTTCGTATGCTTGCCTCCTGCCATCTGGTTATTGATAGTGTTACCTGCCCTCACTATATCTGACAGGAGCCTGTCCTTCCTGTGATCCTGGTTGTGTCAGAACTCCTCAGAGTCCAGCTGCCACTGTGATCCTGTGATTCTGGGATCCTGGGATCCTGAGATCCTGGGTGTGCCAGAGCTCCTGGGAGTAAAGCTGCCTCTGGGACCCTGAGATCCTTGTGTGACCAAACTCCTGTGATCCTGTGATCTTGGGATCCTGGGATTCTGGGCATGTTAGAGCGCCTGGAAGTGGAGCTTCCTCTAGGTTTTGTGGGACTTGCTAAAGGAGTTCAGGCCCGAGGTCTGCTCAGGGCTCTGGCTCAGACCGGAAGGAAACGTGTCACTCAAAAAAAAAAAATCAATTTTTAATAAAAGGTGGAAATTTTGGTACAAAGATATTCACAGAGAGAAAGCATACCAATATCTCAGTCAGAGACCTCCAGTTTCCAGCACAGTGAGTCAAAAATTGTTAAAGCCATCCAGTGTTGGGTGCTTTGCTATGGCAGCCCTAGAAAACTAATATAGCTGATTATTCCTCCCAGGTCCAACCTGCGGAATTTCTACCATGCATAAGGAAATGCCAAAACTCCCCCATCACACATTTTGAAAGAAGCCTTGATACAATAAAGCAGCCATGTCTCACATTAAGTTCATCACGTTGTATTTTTATCTTCCACACACATTTCTGCTCAGTTTTACATTATTGCTGGACCGTGGGGTTAAATTAATAAAGTTCATGAAATGCACAAAGCTAATGCTGTGGTTTCAACTCAGAAGCAAAAGTAATTCTGGGGGAGGACCTGGTTACTCCCAGATGTGTTTAGATGCAATATTGACTCTTACTATGTTCCAGGCACAATGATGAAGTCTTCGCGTGGATTAATCTGTTTAAATCAATGGGAAATTGTGTTATTCTCTCTTAGCTTGGGAGTTAGTGGGCACTTAACACTGTTCCATCACTTGGTTCAAAGGTCACTGTATGCGCACATTCATGGATCCAGGACTCAAATCCAGCAAATCTAGGTTCTGTGTCCACACACTCAACTTCACAGTAATCTGCTTTGGATTTGTGTGATATAAGAAACATGAGATAAACTAAACTGGTGTTGTATGTATACGTGTGCAAATACATGCACATAGGTGTATACATAAGCATTTGCCTGAGGAGGCCAGAAAAGGGCATCGTGTCCACTGAACTTGGAATTACAGGTGTTTCCAACCCTCCTGGCGTGGGTGCTAGGAACTGAATCTGGGTCTTAAGAATACATTTAATGCCAACTCCATTCAGCACCTTCTCCTAGATCTTTTCCAGGTCACAAATTGTCCTCTCTTAGTATCAGCCCCTGACCAGCTTCTCCCCTCCACAGACTCACTGTCCTCACCTGGAAGTGTCTGCTCTCCTCAGTCCCTTTGCTTTCCTTGGTCTCTCAAGCCATCAGCCCTTTTCCCACCACTCCTTAAAGGAGACTGTGGTTACAGCAGCTCAGGGGAATGACCCTCCTCCAGGGATTGTGATTAGTGATGTTTCTCTTATAAGTGATGCTTTTTACCTAAAGGCATCGATGTACCCTGCTTGCTTCTGGTTTGTTGTTGCTCTTACTTGTTTGTTTTTAAGACAGGGTTTCATGACCCCTAGGCTGGTCTCGAACTTACTTACATAGCTGTGGGTGACCTTGAATTTCTAACCTTGCATCTGCTCCAGAGTGCTAAGATTATCGGTGCATACTATCACACCCAGTTTATGTAGTGTAGTGATCTAACTCAAAGCGTCATGCATGTGCCTACGAACTGAGTTATATCCCCAGACTCCATGTTTAACATATAGGAAGCCTAGAGTACCAAAGCCTTAGAGGTTTGGGGTACCAATACAATAGCTGAATAAAGTTGCATATATGTACTCTATATAGTAAAGTACAGTCTATACTCTATAATTATATATATAATATAACATATACTCTATAATGTATTATGTATGTATTAATGTATTATGTGTATACACATAATACATTATAGAGTATAGTAACTAATCAATACTCTTCTATCTGCCTGCATCTGGGTCAGTTACCATGTTGAAATCATATTTTCTTAATTCTATTAGTCTTATGAAATACTGTTGAATTTCATTTACACTTATAATTCTTTGGTGTGCTTAGAAGGTCTTTCATACTAATTTACCACAAATAATCAAGTTAAGACTGATGTGTTTTCATACTTGGATTTGACAAAGAACTTAGAGAAACCAACTGGGAGTATGAGGAGATCATTTTGTTTCTTAGTTCAGGCATCTTGCTATAATTATTTTTAATCCCTTTATAGTTTGTCTCAAAATTTTCAAGCTCTAAAATCAAGTTGCCAGTCAATTTTCTGTCTTCATCTTGTATATAGATTTTTCCAAAGAAGAACCATGCTGGAGGCAAGCCTTTGAGGCAATACTGCATGAGCAGGAAGCTGAAGGCTGTGTCCCTTGGAGGCTTCCTTCTGAAAGCAAAGGTAGCTGTTTCAAGGAACAAATCTCCAATCCAGGCTTGCTTTCCAGTTCCTATAAACTCACTCTTAAGTGCCCAGAGCAAACACTTTAGGGAGAGCTGTAAGATTACATTTAGTTAAGCATCTACAATTTAAAACAAGGGTTACCGATCATTTTAAAGATACACACCTCCAGATAGTTCCATTTGCCCAAGAATTTCATAAATTCATTGTTTTTAATAGCTGAGTAGTACTCCATTGTGTAAATGTACAACATTTTCTGTATCCATTCCTCTGTTGAGGGACATCTGTGTTCTTTCCAGCTTCTGGCTATTATAAATAAGGCTGCTATGAACATAGTGGAGCATGTGTTCTTATTACCAGTTGGAACTTCTTCTGGATATATGCACAGGAAAGGTATTGCTGGATCTTCTGGTAGTACTATGTCCAATTTTCTGAGGAACCCCCAAACTGAGTTCCAGAGTGGTTGTACAAGCTTGCAATCCCACCAGCAATGGAGGAGTGTTCCTCTTTCTCCACATCCTCGCCAGCATCTGCTGTCACCTGAAGTTTTGATCTTAGCCATTCTGACGGGTGTGAGATGGAATCTCAGGGTTGTTTTCATTTGCATTTCTCTGATGATTAAGGATGTTGAACATTTATTCAAGTGCTTCTCAGCCCTTTGGTATTCCTCAGTTGAGAATTCTTTGTTTAGCTCTGTACCCCATTTTTAATGGTGTTATTTTAATTTCTGGAGCCCATCTTCTTGAGCTCTTTGTATATATTGGATATTAGTCCCCTATCACATTTACGATTGGTAAAAATCCTTTCCCAATCTGTTGGTGGCCTTTTTGTCTTATTGACATTATCTTTTTGCCTTACAGAAGCTTTGCAATTTTATGAGGTCCCATTTGTCAATTCTTGATCTTACAGCACAAGCCATTGCTAGCAGAAGATGGCCTAGTCAGTCATCATTGGGAAGGGAGGCCCCTTGGTCTTGCAAACTTTATATGCCCCAGTACAGGGGAACACCAGGGCCAAGAAGTGGGAATGGGTGGGTAGGAGGGCAGGGCGCAGGTATAGGGGAGTTTCAGGATAGCATTTGAAATGTAAATGAAGAAAATATCTAATAAAAATTGAAAAAAATAAAGATACATCCCACTGTGACTTGCATGTCTTTTTTTACTTTCATTCCTTCTGTCTTTGCTAGGAATGGAGCAATAAAGATCTCCTTCCCAGAATACCCATCCCTTCTAACATGCATAGGGTAATATGCCAAGTTTCTTATTCCATTCTTGACCCTCTGAACGTCAGAACAGAGAATCCACAAAGGTATCGATTTACCTAAAGCTGATGATAATGCAGCCTCTTTCTGACTCCATTACTGTAGAAAGATTTGTGTAAGAGAACCTGAAAGCAGTCTTTATGGGCTGTGACAAACACACACACCCTTTCCGACATTTTATCAGGCATTCTTAGCATGGGGCAGCGCAAACAAAGCAGGGCCCCAGAGAGTCAATTGCCTTCTCCTGGAGCAGGAGAAACAGGATACCAGCCTGGATCCGTCTCTTTACAGGTGGGTGTTGGCTCACTGTAAGCAGATGGTGGGTTTATGATGCCAGTGTACTGTCTATTTCTTAATAGACAAATATTTGCATTGTATCAGAGTAATGTGGGAAAGAAAAAAAAAAAAACCTCCTAGATCTAAGCTTTCAAAGAATGCCTGAAGTTTAGGACACCTCAGCATTCGGACGACTGAGGAAGTGAGTGGATGAGCCCCAAGCCCTGCCCTTCCTGTTACTTAGACCTGAAACCTGCCCTGGCAGATAAATGAAAACATTTGGAAGGCACAAACACAGTGAGGTGTGTTTGATAAGCAGTATGCTTCCTCCATTCAAAGAGATCTGCAAGAAACAGATAGTGCAAGCATCATAGCTCTAATAAAATATGTTAAGTTGCATTACCAAGTATAACTGCCAAGGTGGCCTATCGAGTTTCTTTCTCTAACACTTTATGCTGTTTCTTTCCATGGTGTGACAGTATTCATTTTCCCCCCTGGATATGAATATGCTGCTCAAGAAATCTGAGTAAAGTGTTAAGCTGCTTTATGAGAGTTTCAGTTTCCCCTTACATCTTTAGAGCAACTGTGTGGGCCTGCCTTTTCTAGCTCGTTTTTCTTGTTTTCGTTCGCTGTGCACCTGTAAAAGAGGTGGACGTTAGAATTTGACCTAGCTTCCCTGGGAAACTTAAGAGTTGCACTACTGCAGAGCCACGAGTTTCAGTAGGGGTGGAGGTGTAACACCATGGAAAACACGGGGATCTTATTAACCCAGCAATACAAGAAAAGGAAGATCCAGCCACTGGAATACAAACCTAGTTCATAGACTCAGGGACCATTTTTATTCCTCTAAAACTTGACACTTGGACTTCTGAAGCTGATGGGTGTGAACATTTACTTAAAATAAATGCTCTCTCCAAAAAGAAAATCTCTTGAACATAAACGCTTTCTCCCAACAAAGCTGAAAATTTAAATTTAAGACAATTTGACTCATCTGCACTTCTCACGATGGGGAAATTCATAAGAGAGAAATAGGCAATGCAATTTCCAAAAGGTTCCCGTACCTCCCCAGAAGGGAGGCCCAGAGAAACGCAAGACTGAAGTCTTTGCACCTGCCTGCCTGGTCCCACTGAGGCATAGCCTTTATCAGTGGGCTGCATTGTGTCCCCCAAGCTCTATTGTCCAGCCCACAACTCTGCCTGCAGCTCCAGTGGCCAGCATGCACCAGGGATAACCAGATGGTTAAAGACCAGCAGCATAAGAACACAATTAACAAAAGTCAGAGCAATACAGCACCACCAGAGCCCAGCTACCCTTCTACAACAAGCTATGGATATCCCAACACAGCCAAAGCCCAGGAACACCTTAAAATCAATCTCATAAAGGTGACAGAGGCATTTAATGAGGAATGAATAAATTCCTTGAAGAAATACAGGAACACACAATCAAACAGGTGAAGAAAATGAATAAAACTATTCAAGCCCTGAAAATGAAAATAAAGAAAACACAAACTGAGGGAATCCTAGAGATTAAAAACAAAAAACAAACAAACAAACCTAGGTAAGAGAACAGAAACTGCAGATGCAAGCTTCACCTACCAAATAAAAGAGATGAAAGAGAGAATCTATAGAAGATATGATTTGAGGAAATTTATACATTGGTCAAAGAAATGTTAAATCTAAAATGTCCCTGACACAAAATATTCAAGAAATTTGGGATATTATGAAAAAAATCAAACATAAAAATTATAGGAGTAGAAGCCAACTCCAAGGCCCAGGAAATGTTATTTTAAAAAATCATAAAAGAAAATTTCTATAAACCTATTTCTATAAATGCCTATAAACATACAAGAAGCTTACAGAACAGAAAATAGGTTGTTCCAGAAAGAAAACCCTCCCACCACAAAATAATCAAAACACTAAATGTACAGAACGGCAACAAAAAAAGAATATTAAAAGCTGCAAGAAGAAAGGCAAAGTACCATGTAAAGTCAAACCCATCATAATTGGACCCAATGACTTCTCAACAAAAACTCTAAAAGCCAGAAGGACCTGTTAAGATGTCTTACTGACTCTAACAGACCACAGATGTCAATCTAGACTACTATACCCAGCAAAACTTTTAATCACCATAGATGGATAAAACAAAATACTCAATGACAAAACCATATGTAAACAATATCTATCCACAAATCCAGCCCTATAGAAGATACTACAAGGCAACCATCAATCCAGAGAGGTTAACCACATACAAAAAAACAAAACAAAGAAACAAAAATCAAAAAACAAAAAAGAAAACAATAACAACAACAACAAAAAAAAGCCCACAGGAAATAAATAACTCCACACCAACAAAAACCAAAAGAAGGGAAACAGACAGACACAGACAGACAGACAGACAGACAGACAGGTATACACACACACACACACACACACACACTACTACTACTACCACCACCATCAAAACAACAGGAATTAACAATCATTGGTCATTAATATCTCAATAGCAATGTACTCAATTCCCAAATAAAAAAGACACAGGGTAACAGAATGAGCAAGAAAACAGGATCCATCATTCTGCTGCATACAAGAAACACACCTTTTTCTGACATTACCTCAGTGTAAAGGGTTTGAAAAAGATTTTCCAAGTAAATGAACCCAAGAAACAAGTTGGACTAGCCATTCCAATATTTAATAAAATAGGCTTTCAACCAAAAGTAATCAAAAAAGAAGGGGGTATTGTGGATGCCAACAAGTGTTTGCTGACAGGAGCCTAATATAGCTGTCTCCTGAGAGGCTCTGCCAGTGCCTAACAAATACAGAGGTGGATGCTCTCAACCAACTGTTGGGGCCGGACTGCGGCTCTCATGTCCCGGTTCGATCCTGGAAGGCATCTTAGAACTGAAAGAGAGGGAAACTAGGCAACAAGAGAAAGATGGAAGTAAGACAGTGTTCTGATCAGGGTTCAACTTTAATGTTGGCAAACACGCTTTATAAAGAAGAGGGGAGGCCCATTCCCAGTCACAAAGTTCCTTTGAAGTTGTCAGATCAGCCTTTTAGTAGGAACTCGGGAAGATCACAGTTCGGTGCTAACTCCGGAAGATCTTGGCCTCAGGCAGGTAGCAGGTAGTGGCATATCAAAGGAGAGGGATGAGAAGCAGCACAGCAGGTGGCTCCACCTAAGTAGAGATGGTCTCAGCCAGCCTTGCTAGGCTGGAAGGAGGTAACAACCAACCATTGAATTGAGCACGGGGTCCCCAATGGAGGAGCTAGAGAAAGGACCCAATGAGCTGAAGGGGTTTGCAACTCCATAGGAGGAACAACAATATGAACCAACCACTAAGGGAAGTAGGAGTGAGTGGGTTGGTAAGCAGGAAGAGGGGGACAGGATAGGGGGTTTTCAGAGGAGAAACCGAAAAAAGGGATAACATTTGAAATGTAATAAAGAAAATCATTAATAATTATTATAATAAAAAGAAAAAAGAGAAGGGGGAGGATACATCATACTCATCAAAGGAAAACTCCATCAAGTTGACACTTTATACTCATCAAAAGAAAACGTATCACTTCTGACCATTTATGCCACAAATAAAAGACACGTTATAGTGGAAGACTTCAACAACCCCACTCTCACCAATGAGCAGGACATTGAGATAGAAACTAAACGGAGAAATAATGAAACTAATAGATGTTACAAATCAAATGATGTACCAGATTTCTATAGAATAGCCAATATTAAATTAAATGAAGAGAAACTTAAAGTAATTCCACTAAAATCAGAGACAAGACAAGGCTGTCCACTCTTAAAGGAGATCAAGGGGGATACAGATTGGAATGGAAGAAGTCAACATCTTGCTGTTCACTGATGATATAATAGTATACATAAATGACCTCAAAAATTCTACCATGGGAACTCCTACAGCTGACAAAAACTTCCACAAAGTGGCTGGTATAAAATTAACTCAATCAGTAGCTCTCCTTTATACAAATGATAAACAAGCTAAGAAAGAAATTTGGAAAACAACGCTCTTCACAATAGCCACAAATTCAGCCCTACATACCCTAGCTAAGACTTCCAGTAACAGAGGATCTGGAACCTGCAATAGCTACAGGCAAGACTTCTACTTGAGGGATGGGGATACCAACCCATCCATTAAGCCCAAATTTCTCCTGCCTACAAGATGTGCAGGAATAAAGATGGAGCAGAAACTGAGGGGATGGCCAACCAAAAAATAGAAAAACTTGATACTTATCCTGTTAGAGAGAGACAACCCCTAACACTGTTAATGACATTCTGCTATGCTCTCAGATAGAGCCTAACATAGCTGTTCTCTGAAAGGCTTTACCCAGTAGCTAATTGAAATAGATGCAGAGAGTCATAGCCAAACATTAGGTGGAACTCAAAGAATCTTGCCGATGAGGGGGACGAAGTATTGAAGGAGCCAGAGAAATCAAGAACACCATCAGAAAACCTACAAAATCAACTAACCTGGGCCCTTAGGGACTCACAGAGATCAAACCACCAACCAAATAGCAAGCATGGGATGGACCTATGCTCCCTACACCTATATAAGGGATGTGCAGCTTGGTCCTCATGTGGGTCCTTTAACAACTGGAGCAGGGGCTGTCTTTGACTCTGTTACCTGGCTTTGGATCCTTTCCTTTAATTTGGCTGCCTCGTCTAGTCACAATAGAAGATGTCCAGTCTTACTGCAACTTGATATGCAAGGTAGGTCGATATCCATGGGAGGTTTCCCCATCACTGAGGAGAAAGAGAGGGGTAATGGAGGGGAAGGAGATGGAGGAACTGAGAGGAGAAGAGGGAGGAGAAGCTGTGGTCAAGATGTAAAGTAAATTCTTTAATGGGGAAAAAGAAAAGAAAAAAACAAAACAAAACAAAAAACATGTTCTCGATAGGCATACTTCTGTTAACGAGAACAGTTAGCCAGAATTTTAACTACAGAAGCAAAAAAAAAAAAAAAAAAAACAAAAGTCAAGGTAAGTACATTTAGAGACTTTCTCAGATCTATGAACTTTGATGGATTAAGCCTTCATTTTAAGTTTTGGTAGGTGGTGCAGTCTACATGCTGGGTTCATGATCTGAATGTCTTTTCAATGGAGTCAGTTGTGCTAACATCTTGGGGCCTATTAGACTAACACCTGTGAAAGAATGTCTTTATAACAGAACCAATGAACTTGGCAATGAGAATGAAGGCAAGCAGACAAAAAGCAAAAGCTTCCTTCTTCCACGTGTGTGGATGTGGGCTGCAACCCCAAAAGGTGTGGCCCAGATTTAGGGTGGGTCTTCACACCTCTAAGGATCCATTCAAGAAAACCCCTCACAGATGTTCCTAGCTCCTTGGATTTTAGCTGATACCAGATGTAGTCAAGTTGATAGCCAAGTTCAGCCGCCATCATTGCACATTTCAGCTTTGTGTGACACCAGCCAACTAGATGCGTTTTTATATTACTGGCCTCTTCCTTTTCTGTGTGGATGTGATTCTTATGGGACTAGTAAATTCTAGCACTCAGTGGGTTGGAATTGTAAATATTCTTTTATATGTGACATGAAAAATGAATTAAATGCAATGGTTTATCTATGACATTTATCAAATCATAAAAAGCATTCTGGCTTTCAAAGATGATAAAATGCTGACAAACATGTATCTTGAGTAGAAGACATTAATACCAACTTTGACAATTTGATTCAGATTCTGTAATGCACAGTTCCTTGCTTCCAAAAATAGTTCTTATTAAAATTAAAATAACATTTTACATTTCCTTCTCCCCGTCTCTCTTCCTCCTCCTATTGGAACCCAGGGTCTTGTACATATTTAGGAAACTGTCCTTTCATTTAGAGGCACACCTAGCTGTGTTGTCTTCATGCCTCCACACCCAGTAAAGGAGACCCTTCCTGACTGACTTTAGAAACAAAGCTTTTAATTGTATAAGTATGGAAGCTTTCTCATGAGAATAGTTTTAAATGTATGTGTCTTTATACAGACTGAAGATAAAGTAAGCCAAGAAAAAAGAGGGCTTGGAGGAGGTCACTCTTGGTTGTTCAATTATTTTTGTTGCCAAAATCAGTTGCCTATGTTTTAAACACTTTCCTAAACAACAAACATCTACACATTAAACATTGAATTTTTAAAAGGATATTTACAATTAAGGGTCACCAGTTAAGAATAGATTCTTGACTTGGAGAGACAACTTGTTGAGTGTTTGCTGCTTAAGCACAAGGACCTGACTTCAGGTCCCTAGAACCATTTTTTTTCCATATATAAAAGACCAACATGGCTGTGACCAAACCTGCAGCCCCAACACCGCAGAGCACAGAAACAAATGGATCTCAGGGCTTTCTGGCCACTAGCCCAGCTCCACAAAGAGACCTGATGTCATAGAGCAAGACATTCTACACCTCGTCTGGCCTTTGTGAATACATGCAGTGCATACACATATAACAGGCACAACACACGCAATGCTTACACACACACACCTACAATATAGTGGATATAGGTAGTTATGAGTTGCTATCTGAGTCTGCCCACTCCACCCATACCATCACTCTGTTCCTACCCTCACCTTATAGATGCTCATTAACAAAGTCAGTCCAATGCTAAGACCTTGTTACATTGATCAACAGATCTGGAACTCTCCTAGACTTCCCTCCCCAGTGAATACCTCAGCCACTCCAAAAAGTAGCATAAACGTAGTGTAAAGTAGACTACATATAAGGAGACAGTCTATCCCCAAAGTCAGACAGTTACTGAACAAAGTTTACCCAACCGCCATAAAATCTTCCTACCATGGAGTCTTTCCATCAGTCTTCCTTTAATATATATATGATAAACTACCTAAGACACATTTGTGTCAATCTACTGATATTTAGTTTTCTTTTAAACTGTTTAAGATTTTAATTGGTTTATTGTCTTTAATTGGTTGAAATCTTATTTACTACCATCTTTTGTCAGAAACTTGCTTTTCCAACAGCCCACGAAAGCTTAATGTCAACTAGCCAACTATATATTATCATAAAGTCCAAGTTGATATGGACAAAGTCCCTTCAAAAACACTGTTCCGAAGTAGAGGTGGGAGAGCATTCAGCATTGGGAACTGGTAGCACAGACCTAAAATCCCAAGTACTTAGGATGCTGAGGCAGGAGAATTACAAGTGCAAAGCATGCCTGGGATATAGAGGGAGTTCAACACCAACCTGGGAAACTCATTATCAAAACAGGAAGTAAACAGGGCTGAGACCATCTATAGCTCACTGGTGAAGTATTTTATGTGTATGCTTGAGGGGCCATAGATTAAACAAAAGCAATAGAGCACTTAAAGTTTAAGAGGTATTATTAAAAGGGTTCAACTCAAAATTAATTGTTCTTAACCTCTGCTGATCTGACACTTGCCACTGTTTTAATTCCACTTCCTCACAACTGTCATGATTCCAAAATTCATGATTTTCCTTACAGTTGAATAAAATTCATTATATGTCCATCATGTTTTCCTTACCTATCACTGTATATTTAAATTGGCTCCATTTCTTAGCTAGTTAAACATTATAGCAATGGACATGGGTGTGTAAAGTATCTCTGTGGTAGGAGAGATATGTATGCCTAGTAGTCGTCTAGCTGGTCATATGCTACTTTAGCATGAATATTTTGAGAACCATCAACATTTATTTCCATGGTGACTAAGCCAGTTTTACTTCCAGAAGCAGTAATTAAAGATTTTTCCTTGCCACATCCTTTGTTTTTTTAACATTGACCATTCTCACTGGGATGAAAAAGAATCTCAGAGCAGTTTTGTGTTTCCCCCATGGCTAAAGATGTCATTTGAGAATCCTTTTGTAGAAAGTGTCTATCTAATTCATTAGCCCATCTATTTCTGTATGTATATTTAATTAGATTACTTACTTTATATGTCTGTGTGTTTGACCTGCCTCTCTCTCTCTCTCTCTCTCTCTGTGTGTGTGTGTGTGTGTGTGTGTGTGTGTGTGTACCTGGTGCTCATAGAGT
This sequence comes from Mus musculus, assembly GCF_000001635.26. NCBI lineage: Eukaryota > Metazoa > Chordata > Mammalia > Rodentia > Muridae > Mus > Mus musculus. The sequence continues at coordinate 35,974,370 of NC_000078.6, forward strand.
GCAGAAAAGGGTATCAGATCTACCAGAATGAGAATTATGGATAGCTGAGAGCCACTATGGTTGGAACTGAACCCAGGTCCTCTGAAAGAGCAACAGCTCTTAGTTCCTGAGTCATATCTCCAGTTACTAGCCCATTTTTGGTATTTAATTTTTGCATAATTATAAGAGATTAACCCCTGTGTGAAGCAGTTAGGCAAGTGTCATAAAGACAATTTAAAATACTTACACTCTTGAAGTAAACAGATCAAAAAGACTCAGTAAAGAAAGAGCGGAGACAAAGAAAGTTCACGTGGAAATTTTAAAATACAAATGTGCAATGGCTGAACTAATAAACAAAACAAAACAAACAAACAAACAAAAAAAAAACCCAAAGGTTGGGCTCAAACAGCAGAAAGAAGATCCAGGAAAGAGTTAGTGAATTTAGTAATGGGGGCGGGGGAAGCATTCTTGTGATTGGCATGTTGAAAGGAAAAGAGAAAGTCAATACTGAGGGAAGTTCTTTAAAAATAATAATTTAGAAATCTCAAGTATTGTAAATGACAGAATAGCATAAATAATTCAAGTAGAAAAAACGCAGAATAAAGCACCAGACAGACAATAATCATATTTCTAAAGATTAAGAGAAAATATTAAAAGCAGGAAGAAAACAATGGAACATATTACTTATTTTAAAAACAAATGAAATTATAACAGATTTCTTTTTAGAAGTCCTGACATTAGAAGAAGCAGGTAAAAATGATCAAAAGTGAAAAAAATACATAAACCTAGAATCCTGCTACTTATAAAACAGTCATCAAAAGAAAAACAATTTAGAAGAAGCCAGGCACTGAAGAAGGTGAGATAAAAGGATAACAATTTTTCTCGTACAAATACACACACACACACACACACACACACACACACACACAGAGGGAGAGAGAGAGAAAGAGAGAGAGTCAGGTTATATAACTTCACAATGAAATCCTGTCTTAAACAAACAAACAACAGTACATAATTTAAAAGAAGTGTAGACATCAACGTTTAGCGAAAGAAACATGAAAGAACTGGTTGTCCACATCCCAAAAGATTGGCCTTGAACGGGAGACCTATCTTCCCAGAGTGCATATGGCTCTGGAATAAGTGAAGTCCTGAGAGCTAAGGTTCTTGAGTTGTGCTGGCTTGTGCCGAACAGCCCTCTACCATACACACAAAGTCAACATTACATTATACTTTGGTAGAAAACTATCAGCTGTAGTAATGTGAAGACTTTTCAAAGGCATTGTCATACACCTATTATTAACACTAATAATGTTGACACCTTTTATTTATTGGGCACCTATTATACAGCAGACATCTTGTAAATAAATAACCATTAATCCTAAAAACAAGCCCTGTTAAGGCAGCTATTTCCTCACCTGTCAGTGTCTGTGCCAGAGGGTGAGATTATCTCTGGATGGCCCCAACCACTCAGAGAATTTTATTTCTAGATCTTAAAACAAAGTAAAACAAAACACAATTTCCTGGTGTTCTATTAAAAAGAGATCACAGAGGAAACTCCAGGTTCAAGAGGAAACAATTGATAAAAGGAATTAGGATGCCCAGATGAGACATTTGTGCTAGATGTTTTTTTGTCAACCTGTCACAGACAACTGTCTGTCTGGAAGAGGGAACTTCAATTGAGAACATGCCTCCATCAGATTGGCCTGTGGGCAAGACTGTGGTATGATTTCTTAATTGATGAATAATGTGGGAGGGAGCAGCACACTGGGGGCAGGGTCACGCCAGGGCAAGTGGCCCTGGGTAGCATAGGAAAGCAAGCTGAGCAAGTCATGGAGAGCTGGCCAGTTCAGGGCATTCCTCCATGTGCTCTATTTCAGATTCCTGCTTTGGGTTTCCTCGATGCAATGTAACCCCGAAGATGTAAGCCAAAGAAACCCTTCCTTCCCCTTTTGGTCATGGTCTTTATCAAAGCATTGGAGAATTAACTAGGCAGCAATCTAAGCAACCCAAACTTTTATTATGTTTGGCTAAGAGAATAGCCTGAATCATTGAAGATGGAACAAGAGAGAAATATCTCTCCCTATCATGAGGTAGGAGAGGAATAGTCACACTAGCATGAAATTATTGTACAAGACAATTGTAACATGCTGATCCAGCAGAACCCATTCATGCCTAGGAACTGGTGTGATGGAATGGAATTAAGCACTTTTGTGGGCAAAAGATATAAAGTGAAGGATCAAGTTTTACAGGGAGATTTGGATGCAGTGGTTTTGTTTCTCTTCCCTTTCTGGAACATTTTTCAAATATTTGTATGACAGGATCATTCCTGACCTGACCTGACTTATAAATTTCCAGACTCTTTCACTCTAGCAGCCTTTCCTCGAAGGGTGGAATGATGCAGGGCCTCTCTCGCTTTTATACTAAAGCAGGAGACTATGACAAAAGTCCCTTAACTCCTCTGAGTCAGTCTCCCACCCCACCCCCTGTAAAATGTGGTACCTAGAATCACCGACATCTAAAATCATTCTCAAGTATAATACCTTATATTTCCACTAAAAATACTTTAGAGACAAACCGTATGGACATATATTTGAAGACCATCAAGAGTAATCTGTGGATTACAACAGGATCTAATTATTTTTATAAATATTAACACAACTTCATAATGACCAATTTACAGTTTTTCTGGTTCTTAGCATTTAGTTTTTTTCAACTGCATAGAACACACAACAATGCCACCATTTTCTCACAGAAAATGTACTTTTCTATTTCTGATTCCATATAAAGTTGTCTTCCCATGGCAGCGAGATGGTACGTAAGATGCTTCAGATGGTGTTTTGTGAGAAACCACCATAGAGGATGTTACTAGATCAACACACACCAGTTTACAATACAACCTGGACAACAACCACACAGCAGAAAACTACTGGACACATTTGTGGAGTGCAGTGACTCAGCAGCTAGAATGGCTGTGGATGTCTGCGGACCTGGAGTGGCATTGGCTTTTCAAGCTACATTTTCCTTTATGTGAAGTCAAAAAATGATGACAGTGACACTATCTTCCCAAGCAGTGGTCTAGGGATCTAAAAGATAAAATATGCAGAAGGAAATGAGGACACTCTGCTGTGGGAACATTGAAGGGTGCTACTCCACCCTCTGAAAATTGGCTACAATAGCAACGAAACAGTGGTTGCATTCAACAATGTATCTATTTTGGTGAGGCACTTCTGTTCCTTAATTTAAGAGATCCAGAAGTTTGTCCCCTGGAATGCTGGATGTTTTATTAAATGACAGTGGTGAAAACCCAAACAGCTTTAATTACAAATTACCTAACCAAAAGCTTGGCTAAGCAAAGTTAAACAGACTTTCTTCTTGCTGGACTTCAAAGGGCTTTCAATATGCTAATGACCAATCCTCTGCAGGCCCAACATTACTCTGTGATTTCCAAGCTCATAGAACCGATCTCCAGAGGGCATCTCGAGGCAGTAATGTCTATCAAGTGTCGTTTGGGAGGCACAGCGCTAATAATGTTTTCTTCTGCTTAATTTGCTGAATGAAGCAGAATCTGTCCAGTTTGCACCCCAGAGCTGCAATTCCAGGCATAAAGAACACAGGCAGGACGGTAAACATTGAATCCAGCTGGGCTAAGTCCTTTTGTAACAACATTAAAATAACAGGGCTTCTGGGCAGCAGGTATATTAGAGAAGAGACATCTTGGATCTCCAGCAAAGCCCTTAGGTGAGTGAATGACATCCTGTCTAATTAAATTCACTCACACACACCAGCACATCAGTGTTTGCTGCCTATATTCTAGACGCCAGTGTTTTGATGGCTTTCTTTTCCTCTCTGTTTTGAAATAGAAGATTCTAAACTTCTTGGTAAAGAATTAGGAAATTTAAAGAAAGGAAAGGATAGGAAAGTAAATAAGACCTTACCTTCGAGCCAGCTCTCCTGAATGGAATCCACATCCAGTCTCAGAAACTGACTGGTTGTGTGACCCCAAAAAGAGTCAACTCGCTTTCCTGGGCTTCAATACCTTCAGTGTAAAGTAAAACAGGATAAGAATTCTCACTATAAAACTTTAGTAATTGTGTAAATCAACAAACTCCTTGCTATCTAAACTCCCAGTGCCCTTTATCTGAAAATCAGGAACCAAGTTGAATTGGGAATTTATCACTCCCCAGTTTTTCTGCCCAGTCTGAGTGTTTTGATTTGATGGTGAAAGCCCAGACCACACTGAGTGTTGGCCTTGCATTTAATCTAGCTCATATGGCATAATCTTTCTCCAATTTCTACTTGACACAGGCTCTTGAAACTGTAACTTAGTTTTAAAATAAGACTTCGCATTTTATTTATACGTTCATTTGTTTTTGTAGCAATTTCTCTCTCTCTCTCTCTCTCTCTCTCTCTCTCTCTCTCTCTCTCTCTCTCTCTCTCTCTGACATGTAGCCTAGGCTGGCCTGAAATTCATTGTGCAGTAAGGAAGAATGATCCTCCTACTGGGGTTGTAGGCCGGCAACATCATATTCGACGTACGCAGAGCTGGGGTAGAGCCCAGGGCTTCTGGCATGCTAGTCACGTGTGGTACTCACTGAACTACAGTCCCAGAGGATCTTTCTTGGGAAATAAAAGAATGTGAAACTCAGGGCTTGTTGGTCTCATTTCTGGGCCATCTTTGCAGAATCCTAATTGTAGGGAGTAACTTCTGAGCTTCCAATTCAATCTTCAGAAAAGAAAGAAATACCTGCCCTTCATGCTGAATGGGGTTGGCAGAGAGTACATGAATCTAAAAGTGCTCCAGGAATGGCAATTTGTGGCACTTAAAGATAATGTCACTCCTTTTGAATCATTTTTTAAATTCTATTTATGTGTTATAAGCTCAAAATCTCAGCCATGATCTCTAAACGCCTATGAAGCTAGAGTCATCTTTGAATGCAGAGGAAACCAGAGAGTTTCACACTAGTTTGTAGAGCAGAGGTTGCACAGTAATGTATACTATAAGCAATATAAGCAAAAGGGCATATTGACTAAAGCAGCCAACATGGAAGGAACACCATCTAGACCCAGGTGCTTTGATCCAGCCAGCCTGGCAGAATCATGGGTCCTAAGACTCACTACCTACAGAACTGGATTATCACTGGGCATTTCTCCTCCCACCTATTTTGTTGCTGATTCTTATTAAGTTACATACAGTCTACTCAATTGTCCTTTGTTTGTAAAAAAAAATAAAATAATAAAATAAATGGCCCTCTACCTCAAGAGAATATGAGTTTGTATTTCCTCAAAAGGTAAACGTCACTGAAACCCAGCCTATGTGTCGATAATGTATCAGGGGTTGGTTTCCAGTGGCAATGCCTGCTTTGTTAGCCATTCATTTTGCCCTCTCGGAAATTTAATAAACGTTATCTGAAAGGTTATGGGTCCTTCCTGTACAGCAGCACTAAAGGTATTTGTGGAGCCTTTAATATTTAGCCAACCCTTTACAAACTCACTGTTTATTTTCCCCTTAGCAACCTGATGTGGTTGCCATCACATTCTTTAGAAACGGTCCCAGCCTCTACACCATTTGTCAAGGGCTCCCAACAGTGCAACTGTTATCTACATAGCCCACATATGATATTAGATATTCCAAGTTAGCCAGAATGGCTTAGAGTCTGAAGAAGGCTGCACATAGGTAAACCACTCTTTGTAAGAGACTTGAGACTTTGTGGATCTAGGCATCTGGGCATCTGTATGGGTTCTAAAACCATCACTGGATGATAATGATGCATAGTTGTATATTTTCAAATTAAGGATGACTAAGTTATTTTTGCAGACTCTCAGAGGATCTTATGAAGAAAAGGTAAGCCAGGTAGGTCAAGTCTCACTCACATAGAGCAGTCCCTGCTTTGTGTGTTTAACACATGGATTTCCTAGTAAAAAGTTTCTTTTGAGAAAATTGTCTTAGAGACAAACATCAGAAAGCTTGGGTACAGATTCCACGCACTGTCCTTAGGACCTTGCAAATGTGTACCTACTCGTTCTTCTAAAACACTTAGTGCAATATCCACTACTTCAGCTCTAGCTTACTAATGAGAAAGATGAGCTAGAGGGAAAATAAGCAAGTTACCAAAAGGTCCTTAGCTAAAGCCAAGATCAAACCCAGCACTTATCACACTGGCCAGCAGGGCACTAAGGACTCAGCTAATTACCTAACCAGCATTTACTATTGCCTAATCCTTATATTTTAAAAGTTACTAGTAAGTATTCCCTCTGCAAAAATATCTCTTACCTATCATTAATTGTGATAATAGACTAAACATCTATTGTCAGTTTAGTGGAAACTAGGTCACTTAAGACAAACCTCTGGGAAGCTCCGTGACGAGGTTCAGGATTGGGTTAATTATGATAGGAAGACCTCTGCTAATAATGGAGGAATCATTTCCGAGACTAAGGTACCATTCCCTAAAGTAAAAAAGAAAAATGCAAACTAAATATTCTCTCTCTCTCTCTCTCTCTCTCTCTCTCTCTCTCTCTCTCTCCCTCTATCTCTCTCTCTGTCTCTCTCTCTGTCTCTCTCTGTCTCTCTCTGTCTCTCTCTCTCTCTCTCTCTCTCTCTCTCTCTCTCTCTCTCTCTCTCTCCCTCTCTCTCTCTCTCTCTCTCTCTCTCCTCTTCCTGACTACAGATGTAATGTAACCAGCTGCCTCTTACCCCTGACAACCCTGGTTCCCCACTATTGTGGACTGTACTTTGAAACTGTGAGCCAATACAAATCTTTCCTCAGAGTGATTTTGTAGGGTGTTCGTCACAGTCATGAAAAGAGCAATGGATATAGTAACCATGTTTTGTTTTGTTTTGCTTTGCTTTATTCAACTATATTTCATTTTGTTAGGTTTTTAAAAAATAAAAACTTATAGATGCCTTCCATCCATGGTCCTTGGCCCAGTCACTTTTCTTTCTGCCACCTTGCTTGCTCTCCCTAATGTACTACATGTCATATAAATTTGTTTCACTGTCTCTTTCCCATGAGATAAAAGTTCCATAAAGCCAAGGGTTTACTACTTATTGCAATTTACACTAATTATCAAATTTCCCTCACCTTTACTAAGTATTCATCGTCACAAGAATACATAAGCTCTTGTTATACCTCAAAAACACATTCATGCATGCACACTGGGTGCTATCTGGGGCATATTAAAAAAACATGACAAGTTATAAATGTTGAGTTTTCCTAAAATCAAGATAACACATCCTGGGTAATATAATTTAACATCTGTATCACTGGCCTATTTTTTTTAATGTTTACACTAGTGCAAACATATCCTGAATGTTATCATGTCTCATTCCGAGGAGAAATACTTAACAGCAGGAACGTTCTTCTGCTAAAACAGGAAGAATCGTGTGCCCTTGCCGTCCACCCGCCCTGAGCCAGGCCTCGGCACTGGTACCCATCTGCCATGCAGAAGGTTTGCCATCACCACCTGACTTGTTCAGGCTTAGCCACTGCTTCCCCCCTAATCTGTTCCTCACCTAGTCTTCCTCTCCACAGTCATTGTAAGCAGGGCCCAGGCAGGGCTGTCCCCACCAAGACTCCAAACAAAGCCACTCCCATGTTACCATGGGAACAATCACTCTCCAGACAGCACTCTTCCTGCCATCTTTCTGCTTCCTCCCTTGGAGGGAATAAATACTTAGTTAGGGCAATCACATCAAGAGCTGTATTAACACAAATCAATTCAGGCCTGACTATTACAGGAAACTGCTTTTATGCTCTGATCTACTCAGATTGACGTTCCGGAGACTGTTCAAGACAATGAAGCACTTGCCTAACAGGAGAGCCAGTGGCCTGAAAACAGACACACACACACACACACACCTCGAAATATATGTGTGTGTGTGTGTGTGTGTGTGTGTGTGTGTGTGTGTGTGTGTATGTGTGGGGGGGAGGGAGAAGGAGGGAGAGAGACAGTGGCTTGAATACAAACTCTTAACATTGCTCTCTCTCTCTCTCTCTCTCTCTCTCTCTCTCTCTCTCTCTCTCTTACCTCCCACCCTGTCCAAAACAAGTTTTTGTGTGATTTTGACGGAAATAAAGGTATAAAAATTAACTTCCTCTCTACTGAAACTATGTATGAAGGGAAGAACTGTAGAAAATTATCTCCTAGTAACTAAGGAAAATGCACTTTGTAGAAATCTAGTAAAGCAATAAGAATACAGTAAGATACATTCTTTGCATTCTGTTCTTTGCACAAGTATAGAAATGGCACTTTTATGCTCTCCTAACTGTGGAACCAGCTAAAGGAACTGGCATATAAAAGGCTGTGGCCAGAGATAGCATTCAGGTGCCTGCCTGGGGCTAACTCAAAGGCTCTATAGAGCCCTGCAATGTGCTTCAGTAGAAGTCCTGCTTGCCTGGAGTACATGAGATACTGGGTTCAATCTCCAATACCACAAAAAAAATAAAATAAAATAAAAATGCACACACACACACACACCACCACCACCACCAAGGCTCTCTGAAAACCTGTCTACAACCCACCATACTAGACTCCAACAGAAAAATAATCCTCTAGAATAACTCAGACACAAAAGGTATAGGGTGCATCAAGAAATACATTTTCTACAGAAAGGAAGACAGCAAAACAATGGGCTTCTTAAGCCCTACTGATTTAAGTACTTTTAAATATATAAAGGAAATGCTTACAAGAGAAGAAAGGCTGTAAAAGGTGACTGTAAAAATAGACAGGTGGATTGAAAAAGACCCTAGAAATAAAACTGAAGCCTTAAATATGTTGCGTAAATGGGCCTAGGTGTTAGGGAAAGAGAAGTAAAAAATGGCTGAGTCAGTAGGAAGACGTTTTACATTTTATGAAAGGGAAACTTCCTGGACTGTTAGAAGGACAGCTCTTTCTTGCTCCAGTTCTAAAAAACGGTAAGGTACAAGAGTTCTCTCCAGAGTTCCGGGGGCAGTGTGGTCACGGAGGACCAGCCTGGAAGGGTCCTTCCACATTCCTTTGTATCAAGGCACTCTACCTACTAAGTGCACAGGCATCCTCACCAAACAAGCCACTAAGGTCTAAGGTCTAGCTGAGGGGCTGAGGTCTTGGAGCCTGCTTAGGTCAGGGTACCTGTTGGAAGCACCATCCTATTTCTTTTCCTTTTGAACTAAGCACTGAGTTCACGCATGATGTCGGAACTACTCTCTTGTACTTTGGTGTCCATGTCACTGCTGCTGAACTACGGTTGGAAATGAATTATATAACTCCTCACACACCGCCAGCGCGCAGAACGTTGGCAAATACTTAGCAGACATTGGCCCTGTGGGCACCACTTTTATAGTGCTAACTTCCTGTTTCTGAGCTTAATAAGTCTTTGCGGCATTATTGCCTAACCTGAAATGTTCCTCCTCGGTGCCTTGCAAAAGGGAAACAGCTACAAAATCAGAGCCTCAGAATGATATGCACAGGTCCTGGTGAAAGGTATCAGTCTCCAAAATTGTATCTTGCTCTTGATCTTTTGTACCCCTGAGGCTTAAGGTGTTTCCACGTGCCATGATCTGACAGGATATACTATTGTTCTTATATGGCATGCATGGAGGATTCACTTTTATGTTTACTCTTGGTGGGATTCCACATGCCTGAGTAAATATTAGCTGACTTTAGACATGGCTACGGGTTTGTTCTAACTCCCAACATGTAGTCAGTCAACAAAGGGCAGTGGTCTTGCCAAAATGCAGTGGCATGTACCATTCAAAAGTGTTAGGATTGCTATACCACATACTACAAAATACAAATTTCACTTTTACGTCTATCAGTAGTTGTTTAGATGGAAATTCTCTTTTGAAATTCATGCCTTGCTTGAGAAATGTCAGAGATAGCGTTTACATCTTTTCAGCCATTCTCCCACGGCACAGTAATGGTTAGCATGGGGAAAGCTGGGCAGTGGTGGTGCACACGGTTGATCACAGCACTTGGGCGGCAGAGGCACATGGATCTCTGGATTCAAGGCCAAACTGGTCTGCAGAGCAAGTTCCAGGGCAGCCAGAGCTGCACAGAGAAACCTTCTCTCAAACCAACAAAAAACAAAAAACAAAAACAAAACAAATAAGCAAACAAAAGAACAGTACTGAAAGACCTTGACCGAGACAGCCAAGTGTCAAGAATAAAAGAATACAAGATATAAATTACCAGTTGTTAGACTATTATTCCTAAAAAATTATCTCCACAGGGCTTTGTGTGTGTGTGTGTGTGTGTGTGTGTGTGTGTGTGTGTGAGAGAGAGAGAGAGAGAGAGAGAGAGAGAGAGGCATTCTACACAGGCCTAAAGAAAAATATCATGACTTACAGGCAAATGGATGCAACTTGAGGTCATTATGTCAAACGAAATAAAACAGACTTGGGAAAATAAATACTATATGTTTTCTGTTATAGGCAGAACCTAAATTTAAAACTGTGTATATATGTATATAATGCATGCACACACATATTCCCATTCATGCAGAACCTAGTGGACAAGGCTAACAAACAAATGGGACCTTTTCCTCTACAGTGGATAGGAGAAAGCTTAGTCTTGAAATGATGACGAGGTCTTAAAGAAAGTAAATGTGACAAGTTCTGTTTGCTTTCTGGGCTGGCCAACCTCAGAGCCTGCAAGAGGAAGACTATTACTGAATGACTCATGGAAAACACTGGCAAACGAAGCATACTGGGATACGAGTTAGGCTCTCATTGGTATTCGACACCAGGGATAAGACACGAAACCTGGACAATGCAAGAGTTCTGAAATGATCAATTTGTGAAAAAAAAAAGGAAAATATTTCTTTTTAAACTAATGTAACTGATACACAAAAATCACATATGTATGTGGTACTTACCATGTGATGTGTTGGTATATGCATGTATTATACCAACAGGTTCGAGTGGTTATTATCTCTGACAGCAACATTCAAAAGTCTTTCTCCACTCTTTTTGATACACTCACCAGTGGGAACCTTTAGATTGTCGGTGTACATTGAGTATAACAGACCTAATTGCAACCTATTAAACTGATGGGATGGTTCAGCCAGTAAAGGTGCCTGCTGCTAAGTCTGAGGACCTAAGTTCAATCCCTGGGACCCACATAATGGAAGGAGAGAATAGAATCTTATATAAGCTGTCCTTCTACCTCCAAAAGCATACAAGCATGAGCGCGTACACAGAAACACACAGATGCACACACACACACACACACATATACAAACACACACACACAGAGTAAAATAATAGTTCTCTAAAAAGCAACCAATACCTAGTACTCATTGGCCAATCTTGCAAGTTGTTATTCTTATCAATTTAATCTGAAAGCCATCCCAACTCATTTTTTTAATTGCCACTGGCAGAGTCAGTTAAGTTAAAAGATAAACATAAACAGACTCTATGGAAGCAAATTTAGAATCATGTCTTGCTAAAAAGTTAGTTTGATCATCCAAGGAATGTTATTCACATACATAAAATGATCTCTTAGAAAGATATGTATAACTGAGAAACAACAAAAGTACCTTCATGCATGGCATGGTGACACACAACTGTAACAACTTAGGAAGAAAAAAACAGGAGGTTAAGCGACTCAAGGTTGTCCTGTGCCACATTGTAAGTTTGAAGCCAGTATGGGCTACATAAGACCCTGTCCAAAAAAGAAGAAAAAAATCTTCAAGCTGCAAATATACTACATAACATGTCATATCTATAATATGTTATAGTTACCCACGTAGCATTGATGTATTGTCTACCTGATATTTCCATACTGCGTTGGTATTTATTTACTACTAACTGATAAAACTGGGCATTTTATGAAACAGGAGCTAGATAATACAGAAAACTTCAGTCATGACCAGAAAATAATTAGTTGACACTGGATAGAAAAATTATGACATTTTTTTATGGAATAAAGTGAACAGATAGGTAGAAGATAGATAGATAGATAGATAGATAGATAGATAGATAGATAGATAGATAGATAGATAGATAGGAACATCATAAAACTAAAGTCAAAGCAAAGCTACATCCTAGTTAGTACTGACTTTTTCAAAGTTCCTGCCAGCCATAAGAAGGAGCCACAGCTTCTGCAGCAACTCTGCGTGTTCAGTGCCCCACCCTAAGGAGTGTATTTGTCTACTAACAAGGTTAACTCCAGGGCTAGACTCCAACTACTAAGGACACGTTGCCTTAATTTGTATGACGATGCCTTTCACATGCAGCCAAGGTCATTAATAAGATTTAAAACAGACAAGCAGCACAACATTCTGATGGGAAGTTCAAGCATTTGCTGAGATGGCTTCAGATTCTAAAAGATGCTACCTGCCTCTTTTGTAAACACTCGGCTTCAAAAGATTCAAGTTCATAGGAAAATTATGTAATAACCCCGGGAACTCACACATTTTAAGTCACTTTTAATTCCTTCTTCCTTTCAATGGGTGTCCCCATCATGATTAAAAAGATTCAAGGCAGGCATCTATGTTCAGGGAAAACAAAGACTTGGAAAGCCATGAGAATAGCCTTCCTTCTAGCTTAGGATAAGGTATAGAGGTTCTGGAAAGCTAAGAAAAAATATTAGGTCAGGCTATAAAGCAAGAGAGTCAAAATAAAGTCAAAGCAAAGCTATATCACAGTTAGTACTGGCCAGACGCAGCAGGCGTAGTATCCTTGAGAATTTTAACATGAGAACAAGAGTTGCCAACCTTGAAACCAGGATTCAGCACAGATCCTGGACTTGATTTAGTACAGAAGCAAACACAGTGAGAAGTTAAACCACCTTTCTACAAAAACAGAGGCAGTTCTCCCAGTAAGTCCACAAAATTCATGCTAGCAAAGTAGGCTCACCAGGTAAGAGAGCTTGCAGCCAAGTCTAAAAACCTGAGTTTGATTCCTGAAACCCACATAGTGGAAAGAGAACTGACTCCTGGAAGCTGTCTTCTGACATCCACATTCTTCCATGGTACATTCTTCTACAGACACACACACACACACACACACACACATGAGAGAGAGAGAGAGACAGAGAGAGAGAATAAAGAGTTCTAGTTTATATCTTTTAGAATGATAGGAAATATTCTTAGCAATTATAGCCAACACAGGCTTAACCTCCGGCTATTCTCGGTAGTCTGGGGAGCATATTGCCTTCTTCTTGACCCCAGGTAATACACTGCTACATATGAATTGGTCTTCCATTAATTCAACCCACGTTGCATGCATAGCTTTGGACTTAAGGTAACTGAGTTTTACCCAGCTGAGTACACTCTCAAGTGCCTGGCTCTGACACCTGCATCTCACTGGTTACTGCTTTCTGATTCTCAGGTCCACTGAAGCTTGGACTTGCAGCCATAGCATATTCTGTGGTCTTCCTATGTCATTTACATTTGTGCTCTGCAAATACCTCTTCTCTCTCTCTCATCTGAATTATTATTGCCACAGTTTGATCCTGGGCCTTCTGTTCCAAATTCTTCCAGAAGAAACACATCTAGTGGTGTAACATTAACGATTACTTGATGACCAGCTTTTAGCCACTGACTGTCGCTATACTACCGTATATGTAGTAGTATATTACTGGAGGTCAAGAAGAAGGTAGTCTCCAGATCAAGGAACCTTGATTTACCACAGGAATAAACCTGTTCCTCTCTTAATTGCTACAGGTAGCAAGGAGATGATGATATGACATCAATAAATGAGGATGTCCTACTGAGCTTTGAAAAGATTGCAGTAACTTTGTGTCTATAATCCTGACATTGAAAGGTGGCTTGATGGCCTGAAAGAAATATCTGATTTATCAGCAGCAGTTAGAGGGAACTGTGGATCCTCTCTCTACTACTAACTCTGTGTCTTTGACCTACTTGTGACTAGCTATCTGATAAACTTCTCTTAAAAGAAAATTATAAAGTCTAGTAAGGTTGTTACTATGGCAAATTAACTATGTGTTGAAGGTTTAAGAGCTCCAATAGGCTTTAATCAAAAAGTAATTAAGGATTTGGAAAGATGGCTCTTGGATTAAGAGGCCATCCTCTTCTAGAGGACCTGAGTTCAGTTCCCAGTATCCACTTCAGGAAGCTCACATCTAGCTGTATCTCCAGCTTCAGGGGATCCAATACCCTTGTCTCTGTGGACACCCTCACATACATACACAAACAAACCACACAATCATCACCATCACCATCATCATCATCATTTAAAAACTAAGATTCTAATGTCCTGGAGCTGACTATCTGAGACCATAACACATAGAAGCAAGTTATATGTTATTTATTAATATTTAATGTCTTGATTATTTTCTATGTGCTAGTGACTTTGATTTTTATCAATAAATGTCTTTATTTTATCTTATGTGTATGAATGTTTGTGTGTGTGTGTGTGTGTGTGTGTGTGTGTGCCTGTGTCCCACGTGTTTATCGCCTGGAACTGGAATTAAGGATGGTTTTGAGCCACCATGTGCAGCAAATGCTGTTAATGTCTGAGCCTGACTTTATTTCTTTACAACATTTTATATATCCTATAAAGTATATATTGCTAGCTCACTTCACAAACTGTATGGCCAAAGCACAGAGATTTAGTTATGATCCTAGGTTAATAAGGTGTGCAATGCCATACAGCTAGGTTTGAATTCAACTCAATCTGAACTGTAGCATTCTTTTTAACCACCACATACTTCCTATTGAAGGGAAAGTCTAAATAATATGACAATATGAACAAATGTAATATATTATTATACATTCATAATATAGTAAACGGTCTCACTCTGACAAACAATGAGACATCTTTCCAACCTATATGAGAGCTACTCAGACTCTCTCCAGCTAGACTCAGCCAGTAAATATCCCATGAATACATTATGCAAATTCTTCATTACTTTTTCAAAAACATCTCCATTTTTAGCATTAATTTGAGTACTAATCTGAGGTAGTGGACAGCCCTACCTCCTCTGAAAAAATAATTCCCGGAGTCTGTACTACTTTCTTGTCTTTTCCTGCATCCTAGTTTTATGTGGATGGTGAATTTTTAGTGTTAATATCCTACTTCTTCAATCATATTATTAGAAACTTAAAGCAGGGGTAATATCACCCTGAATTTCAATTATCTGTTTCTGTTTCTGTCTAACTCAATAATGTACCATAACTTCTCCGCCTTTGTATTTTAATGCCTGGCATAGCACTTGCTGCTTAGCATTGTTGACTATTTGATGAAGGGGGGAAATAGGCTGAGGTTATGGGGCTGTGGATCAAACACTTGTCATGAGCCTAGCAGCCTGAGTCTTGATCTGAAGAACCTACATAAAAGCTGGATATTGTTCCACATGTGTCTACAGTCCCTGAAGGGAGCTAGAGACAAGAGAATCTCAGTTAACACACAAGCTTGTCTTACTCAGCAGTGAAGAAGGCAGACTTCATCTCAAATAAAGTAGAAGCTGATAACTAGCACCCATGGTTATCCTATGATCTTGCCACAGGCCTTGACACACACATAAAATAAATGATAAATACTATACAAAAATATCCTGGATGTTCAATAATTGCTAGCTATTATTTGTCTTCAGAAAGTATCCAAAATAGGAAATAAAGTACTTAGAAATATGGTTGTTTAGTAGTCTTTAAACTGTCAGCACAGACATGTCAAATATAAGCATCCTTATTATGACAACTCTAAGGATCACTGGTACCATGCTTAGTTCTATTGATCCAATAGTTCTTTGGAATTAACAAGTTCTCCTCATAGAAACCCATTAAGATATTATCAAAACTAGATACCTAGAAATAACATACCTTGACCTCTGAAGCAGAATAAGTTTCCTCCAGAGAGTTTAAAGATACATCAGAGGTATTTTCTCATTTCATGTAAACTTTCCTTTTTAGGCAGACAAACAGAAAGCCACTTACCTCATTTTTTATACAAATGTCTAGAATCCCCCACCCCCACCCCGCCATGCACATACTGAGAATTTTAAAGTTGGAACACAAGTTTTCTCTTTAAAAATTCAGCTCTGTGATTTGCTCACAAAGCCATATGCAAAAAGTCTGGACAAGACACTATGGCAGATGCCAACAAGAGCTTGCTGACAGGAGCCTGATATAGCTGTCTCCTGAGAGGCTCTGCCAGTGCCTGACAAATACAGAAGTGGATGCTCACAGCTATCCATTGGACAGAGCACAGGGTCCCCAATGAAGGAGCTAAAGAAAGTACACAAGGTGATAAAGGGGTTAGCAGCCCCCTAGGAGAAACAACAGCATGAACTAACCACTACCCCCAGAGCTCCCTGGGACTAAACCACCAACCAAAGAGTACACATAGTGGGACTCATGGCTCCAGCTGTATATGTAACACAGGATAGCCTAGTCAGTCATCGATAGGAGAAGTCCTAGGTCCTGTGAAGGTTCCATGCCCCAGTGTAGGGGAATGCCAGAGGCAGGAATGGGAGTGGGTGGATTGGGGAGCAGGGGGAGGAGGGAGGAGGGAGGGGATGGGGATTTTCAGAGGGGAAAATAAGAAAGGGGATAACATTTGAAATGTAAATAAAGAAAATATCTAATAAAATAAAAAGTCTGGACAGAGGAATCTTCACTGACAAAGAGCCAGGGGCACGAAAGGTCTAGAAAGAAACCTTTTAAATGAGTGAACTTTACCATACCTAGAAATGCTGTGGGCTAGTGACTCTTGAAATAACTCCATTTGCTTATGCTTCTAAAAGGTCTACAGAGACCATTTTTTTAAAAGATGATTGATTAAAAAAAACTGATTTGAGGTAAAAACCTTAACTAGAATTGCTCTCACATATCTAAATATCACTATTTAGCCTTTAGTTCTATTCAAACCATTATTTTACAGATTAGAAACACCAAACAAACGATTAAGCAAACAAAAATAGAACAGTCAATAGTTTTCTAAAGGCCCTACAATTAGTTGAGGGCAGAGCTAGGAGGAAAGCCAGGGCTCTTCTACTCCACTATCTTAGGCATTGGGAAATGGGTGGGATTTCGGGTCAATTACAGTCAGCATCCTGCTTCCACACTCTGGATGATGATATCAGAGGTGACACTGAACACCCTGAAACTTTAGTTTCCACGCCTGTAACAGAGTTCCATGCAACAGTTCAGAGCGACATAGTCGTGAACATAGAGTGAACTGAGGAAGAGGAAGAGGCTTGGGATGAACGTAGGGTCCCTGCTTCCACAGGAACAGGACAGCCTGGGAGGCTGAAGCATCGGCGATTCACCTTCGCTCAATCCTGGAGGCTCCACACAGACCATTGATGTGTCAGCAGCGTTAGGTTCTTCTCTTCTTGGCCTGTAGATGAAGTCATTATGTGCCTGTGTCTCTGACCTAAGTTTCTTTCCTATGAGAATAACAGTCATATTAGATTAGAACCCAGTCTAATGACCTATTTCACTTACTTTAAATTTCTTATTCATTTATTTCAATTACTTTCATTTTATTTACTTACTGTGGTACTTAGAATCAAATTCAGAGCCTTGCACATACTTAACAAATGCTTAATCTCTCTTTAAGACCCTCTCTCTGTGTATGATCATCTGATGAGGTCCTGGGAATTACAGCACATGGATTCCTTTAAAACACATCTCAACCATACCTCTTGGTAATTAAAAACATCTCTAATTTGCTGTAATTCACTATAATGATATAACAGCTATCCTGGAGTATTCCTGTGTCTAATTTCATGCTGGTAAAGCTCTGGTTATGGTACAACAAAGATGAGGTAATTATTACAACATCCTGCACATACTGGGGTATCTGTGGCATCCTTGGTACATCAGTCCTGAAACGAAGCCAATATCTACAGTAGCTTTGAGATGCGTAGGCGAGGGTAATTCTTTTATGCTACTGAGGTGGTACTGTGTGGTCATTCTTTGTGATCTCCTGATGTTGCGATGCACACCCACAAACACACATTTGTACACATATATTAATCATCAGGGCCATTATTAGCTCACAACATTATCCTATCCTTCCTTTCTTCAATAACCTCTCCGAGTTTGAAGAGTCCATGGCGATGATTTGCGGGGTTTATACCTGTGATTAAAGCGCACACAAAAAATGATATTGTGGAAAATAACATGTCTTGTGATCGAGCATGGCCAGCTGTATAACTGTAAGAAGGATTAGAACTGTGAATCATCCTTAAGAAAAAAAAAAAAAAAAAAAAAGCTAAATAAATGCAATCTGCCCAAGAGGGAGGAAATGAATACCTATAAACCACAACTTCTATCCAATCACATACAGACAAATCAGCCTTCAGACCAATCAAACGTCTTCATTTAAAGCTTACCTGGACTTGGCATACTGCCCAGCTTTTCCAAAACTACTCACAATAATACCTTCAACAACAGTTAAAAAACGCTGGTACTCAAACAAAATCAACAGCCTTTTCAACGACTGCTTTAAAAAAGACCAAACAAACAAACAAGGAACGTCTTAACCCAGAGAAGACAATTGCTTGGGAGAGGAAAAGTTTGCTTCTGAGTTAGCAGCCTGTGGAAACAGGATTAGTGGGTGGGATTGGGGTGTGCTCTGCCCATAAATACAGGCTCAGCGCTGCGCTGGCACACTGAGAAACTTGGACGGCAACCCTTGCGGCTCACACAAAGCAGGAGGGTGGGAAGCCCAGGTAAGGCAATTGACAAGCATTGCACTTGCTAGAGTAAGCTTTGGTTGCTGTGCACACAGTTGCAGGTATTCAACCGACAGGATGAAGCCAAGGTTCCCGGGGCAGAAAGCAGGCTCTGGAAAGAGTATCGCCCAATCTCATGGCAGCTTGCAGGGGCCTTTCTTTAGCAAAGAGCAGTGGAGGATCGCATGCATGCCTAGGTTCAGTGTGACACTTGACCCCTCAGGGAACTGGAGGTTTGTGAGTGGGAGGGTGAAATCAAGAGTTTTCAAACCTGTGTTAGGGTTCAGAGAATTCTGGGTGAATCGCTGCTCCTCTCCCACTAGGTAACGCAAGGGTAACGCAAAGGCCCCTGGGTTCCTCCACTGTAGAAACTCAGCTCAGACGAACCCCTGGGATTATTGCAAATCAGGAAACAGTGTACTTAAGTCGTCTTCAGTTTTTAAGACTGTCAGAAGGGAGAGCTGGGCACTTCCTGAAGCAACAGCAACAGAGTTATAGGCAGTGCCAACGTGGACATTAATTGTTCAAGACAAGATGGGGGCAGAGCAACAGTAAAATGCACCAGTTTGGGGGAGGGGGTGATCAATGGCACGGGGGAGGGGAGGGTCTGCAAATTATCAATGCCCCCCCATGATGTCTTCAGACACTGGGGCTTTGTGCTTCAAGGGGTTTACAGAGGATGTTTGTAGAGTAGACTGTGTGCAGAATAGAATGTTTTCATTATGAAAATGCAGTAGAGTGAATTTCAGAAAGCCATAATCTCAGAGCGGGATGTTTGTACAGCAGTGTTATCTTAACCTTCCTTGACGTATCCTGTCATAAAATGCATAGGACATATCAATAGTTCCAGCCTGTAATCTGTAGAGCCATTACAAGGAGTCCTAAGAGCCATTTATACAGCAAACAATTGGACTAAATACACCGCTTTGCCACCAATTTACTTTTACATTTTCAACATATGTAAGTGCTGCTATAAACAACATGTAATCAAATATTTGTTAATAAAACCAAGGAAGGTAATCTGTACTTCTGAACCAGCTTGTATTCCAGAAATAGTATAAGTCTCACATGAAGTACTTCAGCTTTAAATATTAAACAGAACTCATAATTCTAAGAAGGCTGCTAGGTATTGCTAGATTATAATATACTTGAGTTGTTATTATAAAATTTTAGATGATAAGAATCATTGTTAGCATAGCATTCCTGCATCCTTATATATGTAGAAAAATATGACATATCACTGCTCTGCCTTATAGCTTTTCTGAGCCACTGTGTGTCTCTATTCTAAGACTTGGATAACAGCTGGCCAGTTTAATTGAGGGCACCCCTTGGGATTGGTAACTAAGCAACATCTTGCTAATCATCTAGTCTAGCAAAGGCTCCCCATTCAGGCTCATATTTTATGAGGGTCTTCCCTCTTCCAAGCACTAAGCCAAGACAATCTACCCTGCTTCCTTCCTAGAGTCTATTTGACTTCAAGACCCATACCAAAGCTAGAGATAGACACTGTGCTTTTACATTGCTTTCTGGGCAACTTTAGCATTTGCCTTTACCAGATTCTAAGTCTGCAGCAGCCTGTGGTGTGGGCCATGGGTACCTTTAGTGACATGAAACACAACCTACATGGCCTTCCTTCCCCCATTCATGCAATGTACTGTGTCATTTATAGCCCTATTCATTATCATCCACTACAGTTTTTCTTAGTATTAACTTTCAAATAACAGAGGGGGAGAAAGGGACTTTAACAGAGAAACACCTTGGGTTTTATTCTTGGGGTCACGTACATCACAGAATACATCTGTCCACTGGAGTAGATGCCCTCTCCTGCCTATACAGGCCCAGACAAAGGTTAAAAAAAAATGTTCATTTGATGTCTGTTAGCTCAGAGCTAATATCATTTGAGAAGATGATCCACTAGGGAGAGGGAATGAGTCTCCAATGACATGGAAAAGCTAGCATACTCTAAATGACATAAGAATGCAGCCATGTTATTCATATCTGTTCTTCAATGGCAATGTGCCCATTTCAGTGGAAGGGTAAAGATATGTATGCTTAGGGTAACCGTTTCCGGAAGGGCGGGTGGGAGTTAGCACTGTAAAATGCAAGATTCAGAAGTCTTAGCTCTAAGCCTATTCCTAAAACCTTTCTATCTTCATCTACATAGTGAGCCACTGGAGGGAGAGAATACGAGGTATCCCCACATTACCTTCCAGCACTGTGTTTTCTTAGTATAACTTTTAAATGTACATTTCCTTAACAGAACATATATACATTTAACTAGTCATGTGTTTTCTTAAAATACACTTATCTATTCTATTGCAAGATAAGATCCAACAAGCATCCACTGATAGATAAAGCAATAGAGGATGAAGGGATAGACCACGGATGGATAGATAGTAAATATTCCCAGGGAACTCTTGCATCCTGGAGAAAGTGACTTTCCACTCCTGCCTGGTGTCTGATCTCAATGCCACCTGCTTTCCACCACTGCGATAGACTCTGTAATTCTCTTTCCTTTCTGTTTCTTTCCCATGCAGATTTGCCATGGAGAAATTTTCAGTGTCTGCAATCCTGCTTCTTGTGGCCATTTCTGGTACCTTGGCCAAAGACACCACAGTCAAATCTGGAGCCAAAAAGGACCCAAAGGACTCTCGGCCCAAACTACCTCAGACACTCTCCAGAGGTAGAAGTCTATTTTTTATTGGTTCCCAATTGCAGCTTAATTCATAAAGAATCCCTGACTCTTGGTGTCGTGTGTGCTATTAAGATATTTGGGGGTTTTGCCCCCTAGATTTAGCCGTTTATAATCAGGTTCTCTCTGGGGGCTTTTGTTCTTTGGTAATGAGTATCTATTATCCAGGCTCAGCAGGTTTGGGCCTGAAACTCTGGTGGATTTAAATACACCAACTCCTCTTGTTCTAGGTTGGGGCGATCAGCTCATCTGGACTCAGACATACGAAGAAGCTTTATACAGATCCAAGACAAGGTAAAGCCTTGGGATGTGTGGAGTTCCCTCGAGTCTCTCATGAGCGCCATCTAGTGATGACTATCAGATGTTCATGGCATCCTATTAATAGTCCAATGTCCTTTTCTCTCTTACAGCAACAGACCCTTGATGGTCATTCATCACTTGGACGAATGCCCACACAGTCAAGGTAATTTGTCCTTCCACATTTCTTTTATAGGCTTTTATGCCAGGCCATGGTTTGGCTCACTCATCTTTACACTCCTAGAACCTAGCACTGTTGAACAAGAAAGAATATTTTTAAACATTTTTTAAAAGTTTTTAATATTTCTATGTTTTGAATTAACTATTGTATTAACATTTTGTGTAAGAAATCCTGGTGTTCGTGTTCAACTTCCTTCATCTTTTTCCATCCACTATCCCATCAAATACTATCGGATTTGCCACTAATGGCCATCTCTGGCTTCACAAACATGCCATCTGCATGGTTGTACAAGACTCCCCATATTTGGTGTAACAAACCTGTCTCTGTCTCCACTCAATATTCCTAACACAAAGCGCCCAACGTTTTCATTTTCCAATGATCTCTGTGTATTAGGTAGCCTGTCTTGCCCAAAGCCAACCTCCCATTCCCTTAGTGTTAGCACCTTAGTCCAAGCCAACATCACACCTTGTCTACACCAATGACCACACAAGTCAGTGATCTACACGGAAGCCAGACTGATGTTATTCAGCACAAATTAGATCCAGTCACACATGCACCCCAGTGGCTTCTCATCACAAGTAAAATTAAATCCAAATTTCTAGCCATGGCCTTCAGGGCTGGACCTCATCTGGCCAGTATGTGGTTTCTCTTCCCTGATCAGGTGTTCTCCGTCTATCCAGCCTCCATCATGCTTCTTGTTCTTATTAACCAAGGCTATTATTCTTACTATTACCCTTAACCCTCTACCTGCAGTGACCCATCTCCAATAGTCTTGGCAGTCTGTCCCCCCAAATGAACCATTCTGTGACCTCAGTATCACCTCCTACAAAAGATCTACCAAGGCAAACTAATAGTTCCTCAAGACTTGGCTTCACTTTATTTTCCTGCTATGCTATGTATGTATTTACACATGAAATTATGACACATGCAGTACGCACTGGTTTATGCTGTGATTCCCACATAAGCATCTGAACCCTGGAAGGCGCACACGCTTTTTCTATTCCTGGTATTTCCCTTCATGTATAAAAGCATATATACAAAGTCGCCATATTCAGTAAATATGGTTTGAACATAAGAAAGGAGTGAGTGAACAAACAAATTCGGGAGTGAACGGAAAGGAGTGAAGGCAGTCAACAGTACAGAGAAAACCACAAATCACTTGCCAGAGGGCAAAAGCAGGTCTTGTATTTAAAACACTAATCAACTTAAAAGAGAACAGAAAATAAGGGTTCTAATCAAAGCCGAGACAAATGTCCAATAATCTTCTTCTTGTATTCCAGCCTTAAAGAAAGTGTTTGCTGAACATAAAGAAATCCAGAAATTGGCAGAGCAGTTTGTTCTCCTCAACCTGGTCGTAA